>NW_026928513.1:0-72500 GCF_032062105.1 Saccostrea cuccullata
TTAAATTCTCTAAAATAAATATTTAAGGGGGAAAAGCCCATGAAACAAATAAATCTGAAAATTATTAAAACATCTGGATATTTTAAATGATCAAAATCAAAAACTTCTTTCAGAAGCCGACAGAAAAGTTCTTTCAATTTCTTTACATTATTTCAATCAAAACAGTAATATTTTTTGTGCGAATAAGACAAGTCTAGCTCTATTCATATCATTTTTATCATCAAATCTTAAATGAATTTTTGTAGAGTTTTCCAACATTAGATCTCACGACATTTAATCTGTGGTATCCGTTATGTAATTAAATAATGTTCTCTGCCTAATTAAAATTATTCTGTTATCTAATTAAATAATGTTCTCTTCCTAACTGAAATCATTTTTATTCTGACCTTTTTTTATTGATTAAAACATAAATAAAGCCTGTTATGAAATAATAGCATGCAAATTACAGCAGGGATTTAATTACATGCGAAGTTTCAAAACGTTATATCTTTATCACCTTTAAACAAATCAATGACCTCCTTGTTGTAAACAAATTCCGTAAATGCAGAATTGGGTCACTACATATTTTCACTAAAACACAAGTTCAAACTCGTATTTCTGAATCAAGACGCAAACTTCTGGGTTTTAATCTTGGTTTGTTTTGTTACAGATGCAGAAAATTCATTGATGATTCTCAAAAACTCTATTCCAAACACGGTGTAATAGAATATCAATATCCTTTAACATTAACACAATCAAGTCACTTATTTAAAGGTCCCGAAATAGCTTGAGATCCTCCGCTTTGTATATGATACATTATATACTCCAAAACTGGATATATACATATCCAAAGAAGAACAAATAAATACACAAATGGTACTAGATTCCAAAGTTAACAAAAAGTAAAGAATTTAGGGCAGGTCGCCATTACCGAACTGAAAAACTGAAGTGAGCATGCGCGATTATATATACAAAAGACAGCAAAAAATTGACCTATCCTTGTAGAAAATCCTTCCAAGTTATGTTCATTTATACAGTTAAGAAGTCATAATTGCTCAGAAGGTGTCCCTGCATCTATTCTTTTGATCAATGACGATATCTTTTAGATATATATTTCATTTTATCAAGATATTCACAGAAAACCGGCGTCTGTACCCAAGTAGGTTGTTTATCACACTTCGATATATACGCCAAAAAGGGGTAGTCCCTTACAAAAGACAATATTTCAATTAATTGACAATATACAAAGATATCTCTTATATCAATGTAGAGATAAAAGGACAACGTTTCACATATATGAAGCATGTCTATTGATTTTATTAGATGAAGGAGTTCTAGCGATAATAAAAACAGCCCTGAATTAGGTCCGGTTCAAAAACAGCACCTAATTTTCAGCCGCACCCAAGTTAGTGTAACTTCACTATAGAGCACCAGCCAAGTTTGGGAAAAGATGTATATATATATATACATATATATATAGTAAGTGTATATACAATTAGTTTGCATACGCTGCAAGACCCCCCCCCCAACCTCATGTTTGTGTTTTATACACATTGTCGTTGTAAGTAGCAATACAGGATGCTATAAATGAAAAACATTTTAACATAAACTTCTTTTAATCTAAAACTTGGTCATGTGTACCCCTTAGAATATATAAGTAAAAATCGTATTCATTTAAACTGACAAAATCTGAGTAAGCATTACTGTATTCTTCTGATAATTCAAACATAAATTCAGATCTTTCATTCGATGTTATAGAACACGACGCTATGGCATGTTGGAAACTGTTTGTAAAGGGATTCGAGCAGATTATGCACTGGTATACGTCTTTTTTCGGTACAAGAGTCCACAGGTTTGCAATGAACTTAACCACTTGCATTTCTTTTGTTGAAAGTGGATATTTCCAAAGTGAAGCCAAATGCACAGATGTATGAAGAAATTTGAAGTCCGTGAAATCTGAATCGGAGTATATTAAATTTTTGTATGAAGAATTGTGATGGGTATTAATAGCCTGTTTTACGATATTCTTCCAAATATTTTTGGCCCCGTGGGGATCCGGGTTAGAATATGTCCTCAGTACCCCTTGCTTGTCGTAAAAGGCGACTAAATGGGGCGGTCCTTCGGATGAGACCGTATAGCCCGAGGCCCCGTGTCACAGCAGATGTGGCACGATAAAGAACCCTCCCTGCTCAAAGGCCGTAAGTGCCGAGCATAGACCTAGATTTGCAGCCCTTCACCGGCAATGGTGACGTCTCCATATCAGTGAAATATTCTGGAGAGGGACGTTAAACAGTATACAATCAATCAATCCAAATATTTTTGAACGGAAAACTGGTATTGATGAGACACCACATATATTTATTCTTTAAAAATAAAACACTAATACGGCATATATATTTTTGATTTAAAAAAAAAAGGATTAATTTCACTGCCTGGAATATTAAGAAAAAAATAATGAGAATTTTCATTTGATACAACAAATATGTAAGAAAGGAGGGAACCTCTCTCTCTCTCTCTCTCTCTCTCTCTCTCTCTCTCTCTCTCTCTCTCTCTCTCACATTTGTCTGAAAAAAAATCTATGACACTATTTTACTGTTTTACTACATGTATTTTACTTATATAAAAAGTAATATGAGTGCCACTTTGCATCATCTTGTCCAACTATTATCACCAATGGTAAATGTCTACAGATAAATATAGAAGTTTGCTAGAAATATCATTAAAAAGAATAAAAATGACAGATAAATATGTAATAGTATTGCATCTATATTTTAAAATACGAGTGCATTTATGCAATACGCAAGCAGACCATTTTAAATTAAAAAAATATTTTTTTTTACACGGAATCACCTAGACACGGAAATATATAAATTGTTGAAACAACCGTTGTATTCAATTCATTCTATAATCAGCAGTTTTTTATCTTCTAAAATCTACATTATTTTGTTTGTAAAAAGAAGAAGTTTATTTATTTTAAAAGTTGATTATATTTAACTTTTATACTACATGCGTTCGATAAAATTAGGCAGGTTTTACAACAATAAAGATCTTGTTATTAAGATGATGATTTTTACATGCTTAAAAATCATTCGTATGTGCAGAAAATATTGTAACAAATTAATAATTTTACTAAATTAATGTGCATGTATCGTCTTTTCTTAGGAAAATTTTATAAATTTGTTTAAATTAATTATTTTTAATTTATTGAATATTTATATTTCAGCATCTGACGTTAGAATACAAAAGAGTAATTTTAATGCAAGGAATGCAATGCAATGCCGTAAAATTTGAAGTCGCGTTTGCACTCCGTTCTTGTTCTGCGTTCACTCACCGTTCACCATTCACACATCGTTGACCAAGTTGGGTTCAGCGTTCACAAATTGTTCACTAACAGTTTGTTTGGCGTTTTTCACCGTTTGTTCAGCGTTCTTTCACCGTTCAGATGGGAAAGTAGAACGTTTTAAGAACTGTAGTTCCTTTCAAACAAAGAACAAAATACGGTATAAGCAGTAATTTGCTGCAAATAATACGATATTTTAATCTTCTTTGTATCGTTTTTTTATGTTATACATTGAAAAAGGAAGATACGAAGTAAATTCTACAGGCAAAAAAATGATAAAATGTAATTTTAACTATGACGTCACTAATACGCGCCAAACATGGAATGGTCGTGTAAAATCGTTAAATTATGCTGAAAAATAAGTAATCTTCGCTGAATTTAGACCCTTACGCATGCAACAACCACTTTTATATTCCGCATATAAGTTCATTTATACATATCTAAGTTACACCATTAAGGTAAGATTTGCGATTAACTCTTACGAATCACCATAGCTTTTGAAAGCGGCGAATTTAAACCAGCGATGCTAAACATTCACTCGTTAACGAATTTCCTCTGTCATACTTGACGTTTGTTGTTACTTACTGTTAGGACGAAAAACAAAGGACATTTTTAGGAGAAAATCTTATCTTATAACAATTAAAAGCATGGGAATCTTAGAAGTCTTTGAAGCGTGATGCACGGTGGATGAATCAATAAAAATGACTTGCTTATCGTTTATTTTCAAAACGGAACGTGGCAAGTTGCACTGTCATTCCAGTCAGAAGAAAGCTATTGATGCAAATAAATGAACATTGTGTGTTTCTCGCTTCACCACTAAACTAAAATTTTATTTGACGATGGGATAGAAAAACGAAAAAAAAACCGAGAGTATCCGGTAAAGTGTTACGCTATATGCAGTCCGAGCAGGGAAAAAAAGTGACGGTGCATTGGACCATGTCCAATGATCGTGTTGACAGTTGGATTGTTGATAGTAGTTTCATCCGGTTATTATTTAACTATTCGATTTATGCATTTGTCTTTTATTACCGCGATTATATCACAATAACTGAAAGTTATGAATGATCTACTGACTACGGATTTGAAAGCGATGAAAAAACGGTACGAGGGTGTCAGGATGAGACTAATATCCCAGCATTGCCAAAAAAAAAAAAAGAAGCAGTCTTCCAAAAAATTGTGATAAATAAAGTCCCTGCTTTTTTAGGCCTAATATTTGTAACATTTGAACATGCATTCAACTGTTCAATATTGATTCTTTATTGGTTATTTTGGAAATTTATTCATTTCATTGAGTTTTCTCCTTCCTTGAAGGATTTTTGTAAAAATGAACACATATGATTTCAGATTATGGGTCATTAATTGGAATAGATAAGAACCAAAAAAGTACTTCAGTGTTTCCTTAAAAGATTTCTGCCATCAATCAAAGTAAAGATCATCCTATATCAGCTCAAGAATATTAAAGAAAGTTGGATGGATCAAGCTAAGGTCTTGAACGAGATATGGCAATATCAATGGAGATTTGGAGAAGACTTCTGACTTGTTATACCCAATGCATATTTTTATATGTCTATAGATAGTATAGAGGAAAATTTAATGTTTTTACTACATCCTATCTAGTAACTACAATCTTTTTTCCATATATTTAGAAAAAAATGAGTCTGTGATGATTGCAGTACATGATTTATTTGTCCATCTTTGAACTTGTGTTCAGTAAAATGAATGTATACATCATAGGTATTAATTGAAGGTTATTTTTGTCTATACTAAACAAGTTTCCTAAAAGAGTTTGTAAAATTGCAGGAAATTAATACATGAACAAGTAAGATTAATATTGTTATTCATAAAGTTTTGTTCTCACCAGGACCTAATATGCTTAAGTATGCATTTCTGAAAATTGATGAGTTTTGTACAAAAAGGTAGTGGACATGAAAAATTAAATCTACTGTAACAGTTTAAAACATGACTCTTGGAAGTTTTAAGGTTGTTCATTTAGGAGGAACGATAAGACCAGTTAAGTATTCTACTTAAATTAAAATCTTTAAGAAATACATGTAGTTTTATTTTAAAATTGTTTACATTTATAATTTTTTAATTTTCTCTTTTATTTTGATTTTATTAAATAAAAACTTTTGTTTCATTTAAATTATTATTTCATGGATATCCAGGGGATATATCTGTTACTGTAGTATTGTTTTTCCCCCTTTTCTTGACAAATGTAACATTATGTCATTTTGCAGAATTTGCCTTTTCTCTGAAATCAGTAGTACTCTGTAAACTCATTAAAGTATGAATTGATGTCACATAGAATTTTATCTTTTTGTTATTATTGACATTTCAATTTAGATTCTCAGACTAATTCAATGATTGATCTAATGTCCATGAAGTATAGAAATAGGTAAGGCCATCTTTAAAAAATGTTTGGTTGCCAGCCTCTCCCGACTGACGGACTGAAATGGCCAGACTCAAAACCAGACTCAAAACTTTTTTTCAATGCAGGAACGATTTTTTCCTTTTTATTCCTCTTATCCCCTTAAAAAAGATGTTGAAGATTTTCTCACCTTCAGACCCAATACTTTTACCCTGAGTCAAGAGAGGGCAAACAAATATTACTTTATAGAATGCATTTCTACTTTTCGAAGTAAAAAATCATTCAAAAATAAAAGCAACAGCTTCGTTGATGCAATGATTACAACATTTCACTCAAAGAATGGCATACATGTATAATGACAAAGTCACCAGCCATAACTGGAAACAGACATTTTGCTACAAAGATATCTAGTAATTAATACATGTTGGAATGACTAAATCAGCATGAGATCAAATTCATAGGCTTTTAATTGGTTTAGTTGCAACATGTTCTGAAGTATGTTGGTAAACATATACTTCAAAAGGTGCATGTTGCAGTATAATTCATGGACAATTTCATCAGAATATTCAAATGCAAAGATGCCAAAAATACTAGTAAAGTTTTTCCATGGAATAAATTTTTATACCATCATGTAGCACAGAAGGAGTGGTATTTAGAATATTTATGGCCAACTTATGCATAAAAACAATATAATAAATAACATTTAGTCTGATGAGTACACCATGACAAAGTGATATCAATGTTGTCTTTCAAAGTGTAGAAAAAGCGTGATTTCTATGTTCAAAACCCATTATATAGCCCATATTTCCATGGAAATAGTATTGGGGACATGCATATTTTTTTAGTTAAATTTAATTAAAATGATCAAAGTAAAAACTTCATGGATTTTGATGGAATCGGTAGATATAGAAAATGTTGATTTTATATTTTTGTTGCCTTGGCAACGGATTTACTTAACAAGGAAAATTGAAAAATCTTCTTTTTACCCAAATTTTCAAATTTTTGATAACAGAAGATTAAATCCTAAAATAATATAAGCAGGAATTATACTAATTCAGGTCATTTTAATAATTTAAGTTAGATAGTTTATAAAATAAATCAATATTTTCAATGAAAATAACATTAGAAGTGAAATGTGAAATACATTAAATTTGGCGTCTTTTATTAAAAAAATTGGACGGGCAATTTCTTTTAAAATCATATGAAATAATGAGTTAATCTACTTGAATAAATTGATATTGTAACGTTTTCGGGTTCTTTTATGATATTCGACTGTTCTATCTGAACAATTAAAGAATAATCAAATTTCCAATTCACATATTTAAATTATTAATATAAACACTAACGCCTTCGTTTCTCGGGAGCGCGTGTGCCTTCCAAAGACTGAAGCGCGTCCGCTTCTTATCTTCAGCCAAAGTGTATCAAGATACTATATAACAACAAACCAAAGCCTCAAAAGTCTATTTCAGACACTTAAGACTTTATTTAACCAAGGTTTTCCTTGAAGTACCTATACGTTTGACTTCTGTTCTGGCGATCTTCTCTCATCGGCCGTCCACAACACACTCCCTATCAAACCGATTGTCTCCGTATTTACATACACTCATGGTCACATGAGAACCGAAGGGAACAAAGAGACAGGAAGTCAACACAATGCCACTACCGAGAAACGAATCGATAATTTGAGCTCGATTACAGTTTTGCTTCATTACCCACTCCTCCAGGAAAGGCGTCTCGCATTCCTCTTAAATCATGAAGAACAAAACTTAAATATCATTTACACTGCATATGTTTTTTTTTAAAGTATTTTCTTAAAAACGAGCGAAATCACTTAAAAACTGGTATTTACAATATGTACAACAAGTCGCATGCTCTACATTTTGTAATCTACAACAAAATCATCATGCCAAGCAGGTAAGCGTCTCGTGCGCCTGCTATTGAAATCAGCGCTTGCATTTGAATTATCTTCATTTCTTGCAGCAAACTGCTCATTATTGTCAACTTCAGGTAAGTTTTCTGTTTCATTCAGGATCTCTTGCTAATCCTCAGTAAACATTTCCTCTTTCCCTCTTAATATCTGAGATCTACACTTGCGCATGCGATCGCAATGAATTACACTGCTCTTGCCTCTATATCCACATGCTACCGTATAAAGAAAATCGGATAATTTCTTCTCAACTGTGTAAGAACCTCTCCAAAATGATGTAAGTTTTGGAAAGCAGCCACATTTCCTTGTTGGAAAATACACAGATACTTTTTCTCCGGGCTCAAACGAAGACCATGCAACCTTTGTATCATGGTATCTCTTCTGGCGAAGCATTTCTCTTTCAGTATGCTCTCTAACGATTTTAGGCGCTATTTCTAAACGTTCACGTACAATTCAGACCCACTGATTCGATGGTATCTCTTTGATATCAGGTTGCATCTCGTACATCAGGTCCAAAGGAGTGGTTGCTTCGCGCCCTAGCATCAGCATGTTTTGAGAAAAGTTTGTTTTCTCATGCGCTGTTGATCTGTAGGCCATCAATATGTAAGGGAGGTAAAGATCCCAATCAGAATGGTTTTCTTGAACGTAGGTACTAAGCATGGAGAGCAATGTCCGGTTAAATCGCTCTACCATCCCATCTGATTTTGGATAGAAGGGAGTGGTACAAGTTTTCTTGATCCCTAGTAACCGACACATTTCCGCAAACGACTTGCTCTGGTATTGGTGACCTTGATCCGAATGTATTATTGAAGGTACACCAGATCTAGCAATAACTTGATCCATTATTGTGCGTGCTACAGTTTCTGCTTCCATATCTGGTAGAGCGAATGCCTCTGTCCACTCTGTGAAGTAATCGGCCACTACCAGTATATGGCCATTTCCTCTGTCTGTTTCTGGCAACTCGCACAATATATCTGTCGCAATTCTCTCGATGGGAGTACCAGATCTAACACCTTGCATAGGAGCTCTTTGTTCAGGATTTGGATTCTTTCGCCTAGTACACTTTTCACAACTCAATACATATTAATGGACGTCTTTTTGAAGACCTGGCCAGTAATATTTTTGCGTATTTTGGCCAATGTCTTGGTCACACCTAAGTGTCCTGCTGTATAATTGTCATGGCACATTTTCAGTACTTTCCTACGCTCTTCATCTTGTATGCTAGCCTGGTAAATTTCTTGCCCCGAGGGGAGCAGTATCCACTTTCTCACGATCAGTCCCTCTTTAATGCATAAACGATCAAACTGATTCCAAAGGGATTTTACCACAAATCCTTGCTGGGCTACATTTGAAAGAGATGGTCTCTTACCTTTCTCTAACCAAGAACCCACCAACTAAATCTCTTTGCTCTCAGATTGTGCCTCTTTTAAAGAAAGGTCATTTTCCTCGATTGGACATAGTCTTGTTCTCACAGTGCGCACTTCGTGCTCTTTTACCGATTCTTCATAAAATCCACACTGAGAACTAGGTATCCTGCTGTGAGCGTCAGCGTTTCCATGTTTTCGATCAGGCCTGTGTTCAATCTTGAAATCGTAAGAACTTATTACTTCTAGCCACCTCGCCATGTGACCTTCTGGGTTCTGAAATCGTAAAAGCCACTTCAATAAGCCGTGGTCTGTTCTGACACGTAAATGAGACCCATAAAGGTAGTGACGAAAGTATTTCATAAAATGAACACAGCCAACAGCTCTCTTCTTGTAACACAATATCGCCTTTCTGCTTTCGTCAAATTTCTACTTGCATACGCTATCACGCGCTCTTTGTCATCTATTATTTGTGATAGCACAGCGCCTGTTGACGTTTTACTTGCATCAGTGTCAGGGTTGAACTGCTTGCTAAATTGGACGTGCAGTGTGCTTTGTAAATATTTTATGTTTCACTACATTGGTACGCCCTAAATCATAATTTGATGTAGCAAACAAATCTTGGTGCTCACATAAAATCTGTCTTTCAGATAACTACACAGAGGACAAATTTATCTTGCACCTGTCCAGCAATTCTTTCAAATCACCGCCTAGTTCTAAAGTATTTTTATTTACTTCCCCAGCAGGAACCTTCTGTGCTTCAACTGCAGTCATTTTTGCAATGTAAGTGCCGTTGCAAATTTGTTGAACATCGTCTGTTACATTCAGGAGGCAAAAAAGTACAGTATTATTTCCCTTTACTAAAGTTCGACCTACTAAAGCACGTCAACTCTCTAGAAATTTTTGCTCCGCTTCTACCAAGTAATCTGCACTATCGAATTCGTTTTATCCTTGGACCTTTGCTTGAAAAACTATTTCACTTCTTGGTGGAATGCATACATCTGATCTTGCAGTCACTCTGTAGCAACCTAACCTGCCTTCCCATGAAAATCGAAATTCTTCATTTTTCAATTTTAAAGAACTTGTCTGAAGGTCGATTGCGTCATTGCAAGCTTTTAAGAAATCAAGCCCAAGAATTCCATCCACAGTGATATCTGCTACTATCACTTCAGCATTATTCATTGATTTCCCTACTTGTAGAACAAATTGATCTTTTCCAGACTGACTAAGTCGTGTTCCACCAACATTCGTTGTTTGTCCATTATCTACTAATCTAGGTTTGTCTGTCAACTGATCATATATCTTCCTAGACAGTAAAGTTAAGGATGCGCCAGTATCAATCAGAAATTTACTTTTCACAACATTTACTTCAACATCTATGAAAATGCCTGCCTCTTCACATAAGTAGCTTGCCCCGACATTCGCAGCACTGTTAAGGCTAGAAAAAAGAGGCGGGGCCTAATTTATACGAAAAAAAATTTCTATGACGTCACACAAAAGTATGACTTTTATGCATTCCTCATATTACTGCAGAATGAAATAATTTGCAACTTCAAACTGCATGAGCATAATAAACAACAATAAAACTTATCAGTGCATTAACAAACGTCACTAGTTTAATCCCATACAGCTGGTTATAAACAAATCACTGATCTCGATGAACTTGTCAATCATGACGTCATTTTGATAAAAATGACGTATTTCATGTGCTGTGAGAGGCAGATTTGGAATTTTTTTTAACAATAAAAAATGCGTTTTACTAATTAACAGAATATTATTTACAGGTTTTTAATAGACTAATAATACCAATGTTTATCCTGTGTTTAGTGCGATTATTCATTAACTTTCGAGAGATTGTATCTAAAAAATTCTGTCGTGTTTAGATGTTCGGGTAAGGTATATTTTACATCGATGTGTCTCATAAAATTGTCCGTTCGCAAGGGCATACACTAAATAAATCTTGACCATTTTTTGAATATAAATAAAGGATATGTTCCTTAACTTGAAAAGTGCTGTTGCTTTCTTTAAATCGAGAGCGTGACTTTATTAGTACACAAAATATTTGGTAAAAGTTAAACTTATTTCGACATGGGCCTACAGTACCGACCAGACCCAACCTGACACAAAGCAGTCCCACAGCGGTCCCAGAGCAGCCCCAGAGCGGTCCCAGCAGTCCCAGCAGTCCCAGCGGTCCCAGAGAGCAGTCCCAGCAGTCCCAGAAAGCAGTCCTAGTGGGCGGGGTTTATTAATTTAATGGGCGGAGCTAACTCAGAATTGAGATTTCCAATAAACAATGGAAATAAAAAAGGCAGTAGAAATTGATTCTAGGTAGTATGCCAGGAATCCTTACATGTACGCGAAGGTCATTTATAAACAGAACATGTACGCGCATAAAAATTGAAATAACTTTATTATTTATTGGAGGGAGAAGGCTTTCACAGTTACATGTACATATATGAATTACACTGAACATGAATATTTAATCACAATTCTTGGGTATATTAATTATTCTTCTGTGATTGATACTGGTTCCCATATTTATTTTTTATACAGAAAATTAAACATGAATTAATTATTTTCCACCAGAAGAAACTTTAAATAGATCTTATCATTATATGGCCAATTTAGATTATCGGGATACTCTAAAGTTAGAGTTTTCTAAAGTATTGGGGCTTTTAAAAAAATTCTTTGTTAATTTTGCCAAGTATTATTTTTCAGTCATGATTATTTTTACTGACATGTCAATTTAATTATCGTTAATGCCTAGTTCTGTAAAACTCAGTTGTAAGTGTTTTATTAGTAAATGTTATAGTGTACATCTGTAAATCACCAGAATGGAAGCTTCAGATTATGTTCAAAATTAATTAATCCCGAAAGAAGTTTATACACATTTCATTTATCACATTTTTTTCACATTAAATAAATTGAAATTAGGGTCATTGTTTACCAGCATGTTCAATGATGTGTAACACTGATTCAAATACCAAAATAACATGTATCGATTTTTTTGCCCAAAGGCGATTGAAACAATGGGTGTTGATACCATCTTATAAACAATCGGCCAGTTAAACACTAGCAAAACAAAAAAGAAATAAATCACAATTCCCGGTATTTTCATTTTTTTTAAAAATAAATATACTCTTTTAATAACTTGTTTACTAATTAAAAGCTACCGGTAATTCATTAATTCCCCAATGATTATTCACATAATTTATGTAACGGGAGAATGGTAGCATAATTTTATTTCATGGTCATTTAATAAATTGTTGGGTTTTGTTTGAGGGTTACATGGAATACTCTTTTTTTTAGCGTGGTCCTTATAAAATGTGTAGCATTTTTAATCAAAAAAAAAAAATATATCTAACTGTAATGATAATTTTTAAATAGTAACAATGCAAATTTTGAGTACTCATTAAAATTTTACATTAAATAATTAAAAAAGGCCCACATGTACCTATTTTTGTTTAATCTCATAAACTTGTTGTTTATTTTTAGGGCTAAAATTTTTCTCAAGAATTCCTTATTTATCAACTTTATTTTTTTTATTTATTCTAAATGCACATTTATTTGTTTAAGCATACAGTCCCTGAAAATATGAATGAACTATCATAATAATAATCTCTACTTATTAAAAGAATTAAGAAATCCTTGCTTATTAAACAGTTTAAACTCCTCTTTGCTGCAAGTTAACAAAACAACAGGGAGCCTGCAAATTCAGAATACACAAGGGGGCGGAGCTATCATGTCACTCAGAACCCTTTTCACACATGAATGAACAAAGCAGTCCCAGAAAGCAGTCCCGGGGGCAGCTGGGACTGCTGGGACTGCTTTTTATAGCAGTCCCAGAGCAGTCCCATAGCGGTCCCAGAGCAGTCCCACAGCGGTCCCAGAGCAGTCCCACAGCAGTCCCAGAGCGGCCCCAAAGCAGTCCCGGGGACTGCTTTCTGGGACTGCTTTGGTGTCAGGTTGGGTCTGGTCGGTACTGTATATACTTGAAATTTTACCTATTAAAACGCGAATTCTACTCAAAGCAGCAGCACTTTCCAGAAAGTACAAAGGATGCACAAACAATTAATAGCTTGAGTTTTTAATTTCAGATAGGGTATGCCCTTACGATGAAATTTGTTAATGACCTACATTCAGTACACGTACTACGCATTTCTCACGTGACTGTCCATCGATGGGACCAAACTTCACACAGTACAGCGTAGGTTATACTACGATATTTCCATACCTATTTAAGTTTTGTAATAATAGAACAGCTGAATAAAAATAAATTTAGTTTTAAAAACAATTCCAGTTTTTGCACTTCTATTTTCCGTTCATTTCTCATAGTAGGCCTTAATAGTTCTGCGTTTCCATTTGTATGTTCAGATCTCTTCCGCTTTTGCCGCGTTCGAATTCGACGCGCATTTCCCTTTGCGGAATGATCACTGCACTCATCAGTATTGCTTTTCTTTTTCAATATAGGACAATTTCTACGAATGTGCCCTTCCTCTGAACATTAATAGCATTTTATCTTTTCGCCCTTCCGTCTATTGGCAAATTTACGTCCCCTAGGAACATTTTGATCTATTCCACTGGATTTGTTCTCATCAATGCGTTTTTCTAATGAATCTAATTTTGTCTGAAGTGTCTGCATTAATTTATATAAGTCGCTAGGATGCGATTCGTCTTCATTTGTAGACTTTGTGAAACTCACAGCGTGACTGTGACCTCTCTTTTCAGTTGTGTAATCCAACTCGACTGCTAGACGAATAGCTTCGTTTAAATTTTGAGGCCTGCTTTGTTTGATGCGCAAACGCATTTCAGAATCAGTTAATGCATCGATGAAAGCCTCTTTTTCTCATGTTTCTCGAACTTTTATTGATACCGAGGAATAGGACAAACTAGTGAGTCTTCTGTTACTCTGTCCTAACTCTGACAAGGTCTCTGATGCTCTCTGACGTCTCTCCTTTAATTGAGCGCGATACATCTCCGTTTGGTTCGGTGGTGCAAATCTCTCCTCCAGTGGTTTAACCAACAAGTCGTAATGCTGACCAGTCTCAGCAGATACAGTCCCAAGCACGCCTTGAGCAGCACCCCGTAATGAGTCCTTTCTCTCTGTTGGACCAATTATTAAATGCAAGCATCAAAATGGGACTTGTAATCAATCCATGAATGACTTCCATCAAAGGTCGCAGGCTTTATGTTACATTTTAAAGCCTTTTCCTCTCTGTTATTTTCCTGTTGTATTAAGGAAGGGTTGTCTCTATAGGGAACACTTTCTTTCCTTTGCGCCCGACCTCATTTCTAATTTGTGCAGGTGGCCTAATTTCATTTTGCTCTTCCGATGGTACTTGCGATTGCACACTCCGTGGAAGTTCAAAAGCAGAGGAAGCAAGAGCGTTATTCAACAAATGAACTGGATGCAGATGCGCTTTTGATATCAGGCGCGGCGTTTCACTGCTAGGCCGTGCACGTGGCGCAATCGCTTCATACTGTTGCGCACTCGCAGTATAATCTGTCGTCAAAGGGGACGTATTCGTCCCAGAAACAGAATTTCTTCGCGCCGTTTTTCTTCTCATCGTAGCACCATCTGCATTTTCATTTTCTTTCCTTAAGTCTTTGGATTGCTGTGCATTTGACAAAACCATCGTCTCTTCTCCAAGATGGAACCCTTCTTGTGCGTTTCCACCAGTCATTGTCGCAACGCCTTGGTCTATCTGTAGCAACTGGTGTAGACTGCTTCTCTAACACAAAGCGCAGTCGCTCATAGCTCCTTTCGAGAAATGATATCTCCTCATTGATCATTTTCTTCGTCGCACTCATAATTTACAAGGCAAATATAACACAATCAAAAACTTATCAATTTAAAATTTATATTATTTTGATTATTTGCCGAATCCCACCGCACTGCCACCAAATTTATGTAACGTATTGGGTTCTTTTATGAGATTCGGCTGTTCTATCTGAACAATTAGATATAATCAAATTTCCCAATCACATATTTAAATTAATATAAACACTAACGCGTTCGTTTCTCGGGAGGGCGTGCGCCATCCAAAGACTGAAGCGCGTCCGCTTTTTATCTTCAGCCAAATTGTATCACGATACTATATAACAACAAACCAAAGCCTCAAAAGTCTATTTCAGACACTTAAGACTTTATTTAACCAAGGTTTTCCTTGAAGTACCTATACGTTTGACTTCTGTTCTGGCGATCTTCTCTCATCGGCCGTCCACAACACAATCTCTATCAACCCGATTGTCTCCGTATTTATATACACTCCAGGTCACATGACCTGCGGAGAACCGAAGGGAACAAAGAGACAGGAAGTCGGCACAATGCCACAACCGAGAAACGAAGGGATAATTTGATATCGATTACAGTTTTGCTTCAATATAGCATGTGTGCAGATTTTAAAAAATGTGAATTGGAGGGAGACGCAAACCTTACCTTAAAAGTTGGTTGTCACTTGTGATCAATATGAATTTTGCTAAAGTTTTACATATTCAAAAAGTTAATATACCCGCGTTATTTTCCTGATATCGATGTTAATGACGTATAATTTATACAGAATGAGATTTTTTAAGCCTCAAAACTATAAATACCTATAGCTTTAGATATGAATGAAATATTTTGAAAAACAAAGATAAAACAAGATGCAGATAAAAGAGGCCGGTTGTGCTTACGCCGTTTGTACATTGTTTGCACTTGCATATAATATACAGTACCCCGTCGGCTGTAGTATTGAACAAAACTACTAAAATATCCTGGGTTTCAATTCATTCCACAAAAATAGCACAATATTTTTAATTTAAAAAATCTGTAATACTTTACACTGAGCTATATTTTCTTCTACGATTCTTCCCAAATATAGTCTTACTAGTGCGCACATACCACTATTATTATTATACTTTCATGTAAATGAGTTGAATCTGGTTGGTCGAGAAACATTTGTTAAAAAACAATATTACTCGCTGAATAATTAGGCCACGCCCTCCAGCTTAGCAACAGTCAACATTGCTTGACGACGGGTAATATTCCAAAAATAGCAACTGCGCAGAATCAATGCGCGCATGGTTTACAGTTATATGAATTTGTATAAAACATTCACTACAATATAATAAATAGTGCACGTAGTTGAGTGTAACATTGAAAATCGGGGTGAACATTTTCAATTTTACACTCAACTACATGCAATATTTATATAATATTATATAAATGACAACTTTACCATAAAATATACAATAAAATGTATATGTAAATGCATTGATTAAGCTTTACGATAACCTTTTAATGTATTTAAGCATGGTCCGACATTTAATATTTAAAATAAATTATTGTTTTGTAGCCTATATTTATGAACACTAAATATTATATATAAGTGATGTAAATCTGCTGTAGTTGATAGCATTTCAACAAAACAATACAAGCATAAAAACATTCCAGAATGATAGTTTGCACAATAATAGTTCGAAATAAGCATACAAATGGAAATGCTAATATTTTTTTATTTCTTAATTAATATTATTATTATTTTGCAAAAAATTCGTGCAGAATCGTGGTAGATCGGAAAAAGTTGGTGTTTATTGGGTTTTTACATACGAATAACATTGACCCCTTCTTTATCAAATCGTCAAATTTGCTAATAAAGATATAACATGTAGAAGGATATGGAGATAACGACAAGTATTCAATTTCAAAGTCCATAAAACAGAATAAGAGCAGAGCAAACACGGACCTCCTAAACATCAGAGTCAAGATCAGGTGCCATGGAGGAGTGAGCATCTCCTGCCGACCGGTCACACCAGCCATGTGCTTCATGTCAAGATCAGGAAATAACAGAAAAATTCGTCGTTAATTCAGTGTGTAAATAATGGACTAAGAATTAGTATGAAAAACGTCAGTCAGCATTTAACTCAATGATAAATTGTATTTGCTGACAAGGTCATTGTATCGACCATATAACTTACGAAATGATTACTTGAAACGAGACGGCTGATATTCTTGTTTCATCAACTTGCTTGTCAATAATTTACCTCGTTTTAGAAATTGTTCATACGTAGAGCATGCTCTTGCGTATCGAATCAATTGAGATATATACTCCGTATGCAGGTGATGAAGGAATATTGCAGCAGCTGCATAAGTAAGGGAAGTTGACGATAGAAAAGTTAAAGTCATCACGTTTATTATATGGCTTGGTTGTAAGATTACCATTAACGTCTTTTTCAAGTGAAATATCCAAGTATGAAACAATTGTTTGAGACTCTGTGGTATCTTTTATCTTAAGCTCACCAGGATATATCGTTTCGACGGAGGAATAGAAATTACCGTTCATAATTGACAATACATCGTCGATATATCAAAATGTCGAGTTGAAAGTTGAATATAAAAATAGGTCCGCTAATAACGGAGCGCTATTGGTACCCATGGGAATTCTAATAGATTGTTGGAATACCTGGTCTCCAAAACCAGATAGATATTTTCGATCAGAAACTCAAATAATTCTTTGATGTCAACTTCAGAGTACTTGTGTGTGCAATCAGAATGTGTTTTTACAAAAAAATTTTGCAAATGCCCACTGAGCAGGTTAGTAAATTTACGAGTTCGATTTTATCAAAAAAGCAGCTGTCAATGATATCAAAAGCCTGGTCTTTAATTTTTTGTGGGGAATGATTGTACATGTGTATATAAAGTTGAAAAGTCGTAAGTTTTTAAGCTATTGATTTTGATAAAATCTTGTGATTTTAAATTGTCCAAAAGTTCTTTGGAATTTTTGAGTATCCACATCTGATTCTTAAATATATTGTTGCACAGTACTCCTGAAGTTTTTCCTTCACTACTCTCACTATCTTAGTGATGAGTAACGAAATGGGCTTGGTTGAACATTTACTGGAACCCGCAATGTATCCCGCAGTGGGGTTCGAATTGCGATGTAAGGATCAACTCCTTTCTTCGTGACTCTACAACGTTCTCACCTCTGCACCACACGGGCGACCTGTATATATGTGTAGGACTCCAAAGTGCGACGGTCACGCCAAAGTCCGATGGTCTGCGCAAAACCCCGACGGTTTGATACGCCTAATTCCGATGGTGCGAGGAAACGAGCCATCGGACTTTGGCGTGACCATCGCACTTTGGCGTCCGTAAAGACATCGAGCCATCGGGATTTGGCGCAGACCATCGGGGTTTGGCGAGACCATCGGTCTTTGGCGTCACCATCGGACTTTGGAATCTTACAATACGTATTGTTGATACTTATTTTTATTTTATATAAATGTAAAGTAATATAGCGATTGATAAAATGACTTTTCAGCAAAAACAATTAATCATTGAGTCAAATGCTGACTGACGTATTTCACACTAATTTTAGTCCATTATTTACACTAAATTGATTTTCCCGATCATGATAGGGAGCACACGGCGGGTGTGACCAGTCGGCAGGGGATGCTTACTCCTCCATGGCACCTGATCCCACCTCTGATATTTCGCAGGTCCGTGTTAGCTCTGCTCTTGTTTTGTATTGTTTATAGACTTTTGATCTTGAATACTATTCGTTATCTGTAAATATTTCATCTGAAAGGTAACCGACAAACATAGTTATCTACATCTTGCAATCTCCTGTTTATTCGGATTTAAATTGATGATATGATTAGAGATATCACAAATGATTTATCTTTATGTTGAACGTTTAAGATTTCTAGACATATCTTACCACTCAACTTCTTTATTCGTGTCTTCTTTTGCAGATGTTGATAAATTCTCTGCTAATGAAAAATAAAAAGATGGATAGATGAGAAAAAGATAAACACTTCGAGAAGATCACATGCTATTTTTTATTGGGGGAAGGTCGGTTAAAGAGAGTAGATGTACGTTTCGGGATTTGGGTGGGAGTGAGTGTTTGTTTGTGATAGGGTCGGTGGATGTGGATGTGTGTTTGTGTATGGTGAAAAATTAATTTCAATAAAATTAAATTGAAATACTTTAATTTCACATATATTAAGAAAATAAGGTTTCAAGGTAAGCCATTGTAAAATGTTTAATCCAAAGAAAATCAAATACCAAGAGCTTTTATTATCCTAAAGCTTTTTCCAAATGGAATTCCAATATCTCTAAAATCTTGAGTTGACATTTCTTTTAATATATCAATTGTAATTTTTTCTTTTTTCAATATTTCTGCTTCTTCATTTAAACCAAGTTGAGACATAAACACGGAAACTTCATCGGTCTCAACTGCCTCCATTTTTGTGAATTCTAGAAAGAAAGAATAAAAGGAATATTTCGTGATTTACATTAAGTTCTAAAAAAATCTTAAAATATGACTGAATAATCCAAAGTCAAAATACAGTTTGGCTTATTTTGTATAGAGCTTGCTTCGTCACATCTTAACATCTATTAATCTAACACATTTGTTTCAATCTTGGATGTTTTACTAGAAAAAGACTTTAATAGTAACTAAACAACAAAAATACATGTAAATGTGATGTATTTAACTTTCCGATGACAACTTCCCTTACCTTTGAAGCAATATACTCTAACACCCACACATGGGGTTTATATCTCTTAGTTTATTCGATACGCAAAAGCATTCTCTGCGTACGAAATTATTTTTTTTAATGAGGTAAGTTATTGACGAACAAGTTGATAAAACAAAAAAAATTGAAGATTTTAGTTTAATCATTTCGTAATTTCAATGGTCGTTACAACGATTCTTGCGAATTCAATCAATTATAAGTCAATTGCTGACTTTTTTTCATTCTAATTGTTTTGTTATTATTTAAATACTGAAATGTGAACGGATTTTTCTGTAATTGCCCGATCATGACAGGGAGTGCACAGCGGGTGTGACCTCTGATGTTTAAGATGCCCATGTTTGCTTTACTCCTGATCAGTATTGTTTGAATTACTTTTGAGCTTTAATACTGTAAGTTATCTCCATTTAGTTCATCTAGTGCAGCAACTATCCTCTGTTTTATTTTATATAAAAATAACAAAAATGTTTCTTTAGCAGACTACAAAAGTACCTTAAGATTAATCAGGCATAGTAACTTAATCTTCTTTTGTCTTTCATCTCTGTTTAAGTACATTATATTGACTGTTCATAGACAATTTCTTTTAAGTTTTCAATGGCATTTCAATCCATTTACATGGTTATGAATAAAACAATTCTGTAGATTTCTATCGTTGAATACACTCATTAGAAAAAAATCTGAATAATCCATGTTAAGCCTTCATAAAGTGTTTTGATTAATATTCTATGATTGTTAAATACGCAGTTTAAAGATAAGTTCTTACGAGGCTTGCCTACCAAATGAAATGAATTCCACATCAATTTATTTAATAAAGTCTTCGTAAAATCACTGTACAGGCATCTAACATTTTTTATTTAAAATTGTACGAAGTCGATGAAAGAAAAAAAAATCATAGAAAATCTCTCGTACACTTACCTGTTTACGTGTCAATCTTCGGTTTATCTGCAAGTTTAAAATCACAAAACTGCCCTTTTTATGCACAAGATAGCGCTAATCAATATGATATGACTGGTGGGGTTGTTGTTTACTTAAAGCCCATTTGAGAATGTTTTATTTTGACATTGGGCCACATTTATTTGCTTCAAGAGCGCTGCAGAACATCTGTACTATGACTTAGGATATTGAGAATAAAACACTTTGTATGTCAGAATATATGGCAGTTTCACCTGAAGACCTAGACTCCTTTTCAGGCCTCGGAATTAGTATTGCGTCACAACTGAAAATGTGATTTGCTGCAAAACAATGCTAACTTAAATAGAAAAAATACTCAAATTATTAGATAAGTTTCAATGAAATTATAAACGTGTTTATATCTAACGGACTGGAGCACCATCGTTACATCAATACTTCAGCTGGAGATGTGTTCGCTTGTCAAACGATCGGAAAGCGTTTCCTTTTCTTTCTTTGTTATCTCGTATAAAATTTCTTTTAAAAAAATCAAATTGACTTTTTTCTTCAATGATTGTTTAAAAAAGCAATATGTGTTATAGTTCTTCCAGTTTAGATTTTTTTTATGTGTAGGCAGGATGACTTAACATCAGGGTTAGGGTAAGCAGCTGTAGAGCCGATATGATCCGCAACACGGTTCAACGTTCTAGTACCGTAATACTTGATGGTCGTCCGGAGCTTGTGATTTTACTTTGGCCATGCATATATTAAAAATATTCTATTAAAAAAACAAACCCTTAAACAAGTTTTTTTCTTGTTGATTTTGTCTTGTTATTGTTTAAGCAGATCGTTCCATCTGGGAAAGGGTTGTGCATTAAACTACACATAATTTTAGTTATGCTCGCTGCTCCGCCTTGACGTCAAAATCATTTTGTCGTCGCTTTCAGATTTCTTTACGGTGCTTACATTTTTTATGATCTTTGTAGTTCTGATCAAAATTCTAACAAACTTGCACAACATGAAAGAAAAAAAAATAAAATTAAAAATTCCGTACATAATTTGAATTATTTTCACACTTATTATGGGTTCATCGGAAATTTGTTCGATTATGATATATGTTTTCTACATCTGATTTTATTAATTCGCTTGATACTCCGACATGTACTATTAACACATTCATGCACCATTGAAAGAAAGCAATTTAATATTTGAAAATTATTATATCTTGCTGTTACGGCCATTTCGGTAATTAGACTTTTCAGGGTCATTAGTGTGATGTGACGTCATCGTTTTGGGGCACAGTAATTTTTTATGTAGAGCCCGTGTTATCATAGCAGTTTGCCATTTGCTAGTTTACTATGCTTTCAATTCTTTGTACTAATATTTATTTCACCGGAGGAAACTTCTAATTGGTGAGTTTTTCTATGTAAAATCATTTATCTGTATACACTGTATATTTGTCATCTCGGTAAATTTAGCATTTTTTAAGTATCTCGCTATAAAGTTATTGTTGAAAATACATGTGCACTAATGGAGTTAATAATTATAATGCAATTAGTAAGTAAGGTACATTATGGACATACATATTGTAATTTCGCTGGATATGTGCACACGTATTACGTACGGGAGATAACTCTTTTTTTCTGCCATGTTTTTCTATCATGATTTGTGTTAAGAAGAGTTATACCTCTTTGTTTACATTTTGACGACAGTTTTTGTGTATTGAAGTATTTTCTAGAACGTGTAATACATCATGATTATTTGCTTGGATGTGTTATCAAGTGTAGCTTGCTTGAAATATCTTGTATTTATAGTATTTTTTCTTTGTATTTTTTTGTAGTAAATCGTCATTTCTACATCAATGTAATAGTCAACGTCATTTCTACGTCTACTTCTATGTCATCGTCATTTCCATGTCAACTTCAAGTCATATTTCCACGTCATTGTCATCGTCATATCTCATCATCCTCATAAATAAAATCATTGGACGCATTTACAACGTTGTTTCCTTAATTTACTGTCCCGAGTCAGTACAAAATATTTACAATTAGAACTTGAGATGAAGGAAGGAGAGGAGGGTGAGTCACAGGAGTGTCAGCCCAGAAGGAGTGAAAGAAAAAAAGACTGAGAAAGGTGCTGAATTTAATCTAGAGACAAAGCTCAACAACAGAGAAAAATGTAACAAGGTACTGTTAGCACTTAGTGATAATTTAAATGGACTTTTGGAATCATCAGACACCATCAAAACTGCTTACAGTACATGGTTGGACAAGTTCGAGGATTTTCTAGAGCTCCAGGAAGAAGTTAAAGTAATAATCCCTCTGAAAGAACAGACGGTAATTGAAGAAATATTCCGAGGAAGAAATAAACAACTAAGGGATGCGAAATCATCAGTCGAGAAATGGTTTACAAGGCAGTCGAAAGGTGTTTCACTCGACCAACGATCTATTGTTTCGAAGTCAAGTAACTATTCAGTGGCCAAACTTGAGGAAAAACAACACAAGGCAGAATTATTAACAAAAGCAGCTGCGCTTAAAGAGAAGAAACAGATAGAGGAGGCCAAACTACAGTTAAAAATGAAAGAAAAAGAACTAAATATAAAAACAACACTAAAGATCAGTGACGCTCGAACTAAAATTATTGAAGAACTTGAAAGGAGTGAATTGAGGGACCAGCAGCTTACCGAAGCTTTGAGTGATATCCATGCAGAATTGCATCACCATGGCACACCTTTGTTTTCACCTATACCGAAACCAAGTGCACAGCAGTTATTGCATTTGAATGTACCTGTGTCTACCACACAGTCTACCTTGAATCCACATGCGCCTTTGTTTACATCTGTGTCAAGGACTGTAAGTCAGCAAAACTGGAATACACCATTTGTGACTCCAGGTACTTCATCACATGTGCCTGTTTGTGTGACTACATGTACGCCACATAGTATTCCTTACATTCTTATGTCGACACAACATAGTACGCCTTATGTACCTGCGTTACCAACATTCGTTGATTAAGACAATTCAAGACATGCGCTCAGTCATAATCGTGAACATGAAGGCCTACTTATTGTGGCACAAGAACTAAATAAGCCTGAATCAAAAATACAGAAGTTGGGAGGGAATCCAATGGACTACCAGAGATTCATTAGACAGTTTACTACCAGGGCGTGTGCTAATACCAGCTCATGTGATGAACGTTTGAACTTTCTTCTGCAATTTACCAGTGGTGAGGCTAACAGAATAGTGACTGGATATTCACACTTAAATGCTGAAGGCGGATACAAGGCAGCGATGGAGTCTCATCTATCTACAAACAATTATGCATATGAACAACGTAGACCAAATCATCTGGATTTGTGAAACCATGTGCTTATTGTCAAGGCACATCACATTCATTGGAAGAGTGCCGGAACGTTATGAAGCTACCCCTAAAGGACAAACATGAAGTGTTGAAGTCCAAGGGACTGTGTTTCGCGTGATTGAGATCGGGACATCTTAAGGGAGCCTGTCAACACAAGTTATACTGCGTTCACTGTAAGAAGTGCCACCCATCTATACTTCACGTGAATCCTCGACAAGGCGAAGAAAACCCAGTGACTACTGATCAAAACAACAACAGCTCATCTGCATCCGTTTCTCCAACAGCGCATATGGGGGCTGGGGATTCAGTGAGGCAAGCGCTTCCGGTCGTCTACCAGTACGTCTCAAATCAAGAAACAGTGACAAATTTATTACAATTTATGCTTTCCTGGATTCTGGGAGTACAGCGACATTTTGTACTGAGGAAATAGCAAGATCACTTCACTTTGAAGGCAAAAAGACTGTGCTTAACTTAACAACCATGGGACAGCAGAGGACAGAAAACTGTTGCATTCTATCTGGTCTTGAAGTGAGTGATTTAAATGGTGATCACACAATTGACTTACCTCCTATATACACTCAACCGGATCTGCCCATATCTAAGAAAGACATTGTTACGCCTGAGGACCTACAAAGATAGCCGCATCTGCGTGATGTACATATTGATACCATAGATAGTGATGTTGGTTTGTTGATTGGTGTCAATGTACCGAAAGCAATGGAGCCATGGGATGTGATTACTAGTGTACGCAAAGGTCCTTTCGCTGTTAAGACTCTGTTAAGATGGGTAATCAATGGACCGCTTGATAACAGACCAGAGAATGGCACTTACAGTACATACGTCACAGTCAACCGCATCGACGCAAGATTAGAGGAGCAAATGAGATATCAATTCAATCATGACTTTAGTGAAAGAGCTATCGATGATGTTCCAGAGCCGTCAAGGGACGACAGGAGATTTCTATGTTCCAGAGCCGTCAAGGGACGACAGGAGATTTCTCGACTTTGTGACAAATTCAGTTCGCTTTGAAAATGGACATTACGTCATTGGTTAACCTTTCAAATCAGAAAATGTGATAATGCCAAACAACAGAAAACAAGCAGAACAGAGACTGAATTCGTTGGCTAAGAAACTTTGTAGTGAAAGTGAATTCCATGACAATTATAAAGCCTTCATGGACAAAATTATTAGCAAAGGCTATGCACGAAAGGTACCTATAGAAGACTTAAATCAAGATGATGGACGCGTTTGGTATTTGCCACATCATGGTGTACTACATCCCAAGAAGAAAAAACTTAGAGTTGTGTTTGATTGTGCAGCGAGGTTCCAAGGGACTTCACTGAATGAGCAATTATTACAGGGCCCTAACTTGACAAACACACTCATCGGGACTTTGATGCGATTTAGAGAGGAGGAAATCGCTGTGATGGGGGAGATATAGATAGTATGTTCTACCAAGTACGTGTTCCGCCACAAGATGCTACTTCTCTACGATTTCTCTGGTGGAAAGATGGAAATCCTTCCAGTAGTTTGCTTGAGTACCAGATGATCGTGCATTTGTTTGGAGCCACATCTTCGCCTAGTTGCGCCAACTTTTGTTTAACAGACAGCTCAAGATTGGTCAGGACATTTTAGTGATGAGACAAGAAATACAGTTAAGAATTTCTATGTTGATGATTGTCTTAAGTCGGTGAATTCTGTAAGAAATGCTGTGACATTGGTGAAAGAGTTACAGGGACTAGGTCAAGGACTTGGATCTTGACTATGATACACTACCAGTAGAGCGAGCCCTCGGCATCCAGTTGTGTGTGAATTCTGATATCTTTCAGTTTAAACTGGACTTCAACAGGAAACCACTTTCGAGGCCAGGAATTCTGTCAATGGTGAGCGGTGTGTTTGATCCACTTGGATTCTTAGCTCCACAACTACCGGTACTCAAGGCCAAGATTATTCTGCAGGAATTGTGCAAACTTTAGCTTGGTTGAGATGATAAGATTCCAGTTGACACTGCTATTCAGTGGAATAATTGGTACCATGATCTCAAGAAATTGAGGGACTTCAAAGTGAACAGATGTCTGAAACCTTATGGTTTTCATCCACTCATGGTACAGTTACATCATTTTGCTGATGCGAGCGAAAGTGGATATGGTACAGTGTCATACTAGTACTTGTGCATGGAGAACGCTTCTGGTGAACGTCATTGTTCCTTCATTATGGGAAAATGTCGCGTTTCTCCACTTAAGGCAACATCTATTCCACGATTGGAGTTGACGACAGCCCACTAGCCGTCAGAACCAATAGCATGTTACTTAGAGAATTAAATATTCCTGTCCATCGTATTACATACTGGACCGACAGCATGGCCGTTCTACGTTATATTCAGAATAGTACGGCGAGATTTCCTACTTTTGTTGCAAACAGATAAGCAGTTATCCACGAAGGGTCACAACCAACTGACTGGAGATACATTAACACAAGGATGAATCCAGCGGATCATGCATCTAGAGGTATCTCTGCAGATGGCTTACTGAAACAGGAGAACTGGATCAAACCCCCCAATTTCCTGTTTGAACCTGAGGATCATTGGCCAACACCAGCTTCATACCTCACTGAAAGAGAACTGTTTGACAACGACCCAGAGGTGAAAAAGGTTACTGTAAAGACAATTGTCACAAAATCACAGGAATTACAAGAGAATACCGTAGATATTAACGAGCTTTTTCAACATCATTCGTCTTTGTATTTATTAAAACGTAGTGTGGCCTGGATTTTGAAGATACGAAAAGAACTGTTAAGACCTGTTCGTGTGAAAAGACTCGATTCGCACTCACTGGTACATGATGATTCTTGTGACAAGGCTTACATTTCATTTGAGGACTTGAAAGAAGCAGAGAGAGTTATACTTACTTTCATTCAGCGACAGGAATTTCCTACGGAAATAAATACCCTTGTGTCAGGAAACTCTAGTGTCAGTCATGGTAGCAGAATCCGGAGCCTGGATCCGTTTTTGGATGCTGGACTTTTGCGAGTCGGTGGTCGTTTACACAAGTCAAGTTTTCCACAGGAGATGAAAGGTCCAGTGATTTTACCCAAAGATCATCATGTTTCCACTCTAATTCTTAAACAAATTCATCAGGATCTACTACATAGTGGCAAAAATCACATGCTAGCAAAGCTGAGAGAACGTTACTGGCTTATCCATGCTCCATCTGCAATTCGGAAAGTCATATCAAAGTGTGTTACTTGTAGACGACTTGTAGGTCTAAGGTCGGAGAGCAAAAGATGGCAAGTTTGCCCAAAGATCGTATTATACCGGACGAACCACCGTTTAGCAGAGTTGGTGTCGATTATTTCGGACCATTTGAAGTCAAAGTGAAACGGAGCCGTGTGAAACGCTACGGTTTTATATTCACTTGCGTAGCTAGTCGTGCAGTGTATCTAGAGATAGCAGCTTCGTTGGATACAGATTCCTACATAGATGCACTACCTCGTTTCATAGTAAGAAGAGGACAAGTAAAAAAAATACGTTCTGACAACGGAACTAACTTTGTTGGTGCCGAACGTGAACTTAAAAAATCCATACAAGAATGGAACCAAGCACAGATCCAATCTGCAATATTACAAAAGAACGTAGACTGTCAGTTTAACCCACCAGCTGGATCACACTGCAGGGGAGCCTGGGACAAGTTAATTAGATTTATTCGTAAAGCCATGAATAGTGTACTAAAGAAGCAGACACTTGATGATGAAGGACTTCATACTCTAATGTATGAAATTGAATATACAGATCAACACTGTGACTTGGAGCCACTTACTCCAAACCATATGCTTTTGATGAAGAGGAAACCTAACCTTCCTCCAGGAGTCTTTGATAAGACAGATCTGTACCACAGACGCCGTTGGAGACAGATACAATATATGGCCAACTTGTTCTGGCATCATTGGGTACGCAAGTACCTACCACTTCTCCAGGAACGACAGAAATGGCATGATATCAAGAGAAACTTTCAAATCGGTAATATTGTGTTAGTTGTAGATTTGAACGGCCCAAGGAACTCTTGACCGATAAGAGTAGTGCATGAGACAGAAATGGACTCGTGCGTCAGGTGAAAGTGAAAACTGCGACAAACATTCTAACGCGACCTGTAGAAAAACTGTGCATGATCCTAGAAATGTTTGAGATGTGTTTACTGAGAGACTTTGAATATATGAATATTCTTCTTTATCATGTACATGTATTGAATTTGCTAGGTATCATATTTATCATGTGCATATATCATTTTTGATAAGAATTTAGTACAGTGTAACCTGTTTAACTTGCATTGTGTTTTATACAATTTTTGGGTTAATGGATATAATGTATATATATATATATATATATTTTTGTAATTGTGTCACATTTGTTTCATAATAAGGGGGCTGTATTGTTACGGCCATTTTGGTAATTAGATTTTTTAGGGTCATTAGTGTGATGTTACGTCATCGTTTTTGGGGCACAGTAATTTTTTATGTAGAGCCCGTGTTATCATGGCAGAACGCGGCAGGGCTTGGTGCCGCAATTGTTACCAGTTTGCCATTTGCTAGTTTACTATGCTTTCAATTCTTTGTACTGATATTTATTTCACCGGAGGAAACTTCTAAGTTTGGGTTAGTTTGAGTTTTTCTATGTAAATCATTTAACTGTATACACTCTATATTTGTCATCTCGGTAAATTTACCATTTTTTATGTATCTCGCTATAAAGTTATTGTTGAAAGTACTTGTGAACTAAAGGAGTTATAATGCAATTAGTAAGTTAGGTACATTATGGACATACATATTGTAATTTTGCTGGATATGTGCACACGTATTACGTACAGGAGATAACTCTTTTTTCTGCCATGTTTTTCTATCATGATTTGTGTTAAGAAGAGTTATGCCTCTTTGTTTACATTTTGACGACAGTTTTTGTGTATTGAATTATTTTCTAGAACGTGTAATACATCATGATTATTTGCTAGGATGTGTTATCATGTGTAACTTGCTTGAAATATCTTGTATTTATAGTATTTTTCTTTGTATTTTTTGTAGTAAATCTTCATTTCCACATCAATGTAATAGTCAACGTCATTTCTACGTCTACTTCTATGTCAACGTCATTTCCATGTCAACTTCAAGTCATATTTTCACGTCATTGTCATCGTCATATCTCATCATCCTCATAAATAAAATCATTGGACGCATTTACAACGTTGTTTCCTTAATTTACTGTCCCGAGTCAGTACACTTGCTTTTGCTAATTCTTAGTGTTTTTCAAAAGTATATGCAAATATTAAACGAAAGACGTTCATTAGAAAGAAAATCTATATACGGTGTCTTAAAAATTTCCGAAGGGCCCTCGTATATCAGAAGTATAAAACTTGGTAAATAAATGACATGGTTATCATGCTTCGATATATGTAAATGTGGAATTGAAGGCCACAGAAGGTTTTAAAAGTTGTATATGAATATAAAAGAGGCCCATGGGCCTTATAGGTCACCTGGGTATCATGCAACACCTTTCCAATGATTGAATTTGGTTCCTTTTTAATCAAGATTAGGGTTAGGGGTCAGGTTTAGTTAATCAAGAGGAAAGAATATTTAATTTTGATGAAACATCATCGCTTATCATGTATATATACTTAGCATTCCTACTTTGATTACTAAATACCCAGAGGCAGAACAGAAGAAAAAGTAAAAATGCTTTCCAACTTTATAATCAGTAGTGCCCCGTCCAAGAAGAACCACCGACCATGGGACCACATATTCAACAATTTTCTAAAAGCACCTTTCTTCATCATAAATGGTTGATAAATACTAAGGAGAGGATTTCCAAACATTAATTCATAATCAGTATTTTATCATTAAAGCTTCCTCATTCAGATCCCTTTACCAGGGGCCATGAAATTCATTATTTTGAAATAGGCATTTTTTTCTCAACAAAACTCTATACAAAGATCATCAGTATAATGCCCAGGAGGTGAAGAGAAAATTTTCAAAACATTACTGCATGTTCCCCACATAATGAAACGTTTCCCAACCTTACTCCAAAAGCCATGACCCACAAATTCACATTTTTCGAAGATGCACCCGTTTTCGCCATAACCATTCACATAGTTCATTGATTTAATACCCAGGAGCAGTGAAAAAAAATTTAAAGAATTAATGCATTTCACCTCAAAATTATAAAAATCTGAATCATACATGTACATAACAAATAGTATTTTTAATCAAAGTAATTAATTCAACGACAATTATAGATAAGAATTATAGAAAATGCTTGATCCATGTTTCATCTACGCCTTTACATGTATATCCGTAGCACTATTTTTACACCTGTATATACATGTAGATAATGAATTGCCTTCAGGCAAGTCAAAGTTTTTGGAGTTTTATTTATTCCTATTGGTAGTTTGTTTGTAAAACTGGTTTTCATTGGTTTTATTTTAATGGTCATTGTTTTATGGTCAATATTCTTTGTCTTGTTGAATTTTGGCCAAAGACGTTTAATAAAGTGTGTCTTGTGACTTTGACTTTGGAACCTAAATTTTCCTTCTTTCTGTGAAGTACAAATTATTCCAAATTGCTAATAATCAACCAATATGCTTATTTTATGGATCTGCATTTATAATTCTTCCCATTTATTCTTGATATAATTGAGAAAAAGATATTTATTTTCATGATTCTGATGATAAGCATAGCATTCATATCAGAGACGCACAGTCAAAAAAACAACAACCACCAAGACGTTTACCAGTACTGCTTGAATGAAATATAATTGTACCTTCGTCTAGTCCGTGGGCCTCGGGTATCATACTAGTTAAGAAAAAATGGATCAACTCGATTTTTATAGATTATAAGCGATTAAATGTTACTTTGAAAGATGTATGCTGTTTTCTCATGATCGACGACATGTAAGATAGTATAAGTGGTGCTTTGTGGTTCTCAACTCTTTACTTGGCTATGGAAAACTGGAAATGGAGGCCAACAAACTTAGAAGCATATCCAGACAGTTTATCTACTTCAGTATTTGTTTTTGTTCAAACAAGATTTTGAATCTTTTAAAACTGTTTTCTATTTTGTCACTGGGCTAAGCTGTCTTAAATTAGTTCCCTTGTAATTTGCCTGTGAATCGGTAGAACGATATATGACTCTTTCTAAAACTTTATTATAAATGCTGTCCAAAGTTCTACCAATTAAATCTTTATTTTAATCTATCAAACAATGAATTGGCTCTTAAAAAACCATTTTCGCTTGGAATGCCCATGCCCTCTGTAGAGTACATATCGCAGCTTGTAATCATCACACTTCTTGCTGGAATATTCGCCCTCGTGGCGCATTGGTTTGAGCAACTTCTCTAGAGACGCGAATTAAGGAGTTGATCCTTCGATTCGAATCCTATTGTAGGATGATAGACCGTATAAACTGAGGCCCGGTGTCACAATAGGTGCTGGCAGGAAAAAAAATTCCTCCCTGCTAAATGGCCCTGATCTATGAGTGCCGAGTGTATAACAAAATTTGCAGCTATCCACCGGCAAGTGATGTTTTCTCCTAATGATTGACAGCGATTGAATCATTTACAAATTCTCGAGAAGGACTTTAAACAATATACAATCAATCAATCATTCTTGGTGGAATAGTAAATGACTCTGAAGCCACCATCCGAAAACATCCCGACATTCAAACGCCTTGATCACTTCATTGTAGTTTCTTTTATTATCCCCTCCCACATTTACAAGCACCCCTGTGCTTGTCCTCTCAAAGAGATTGCTGAAAAGTCTTTCTGTAACACTCCAATTGTTCAATGAAAAACACGCCTCAAAGTGTGATTTATAATCAAGCCATGATCATATCCCGTCATATGTGGATGGTTTAATGTAATTGCAGTAGTATATTGCTTCTTCACTGAATTCTTTTCTTTTGGTTTTGCTTCGTTCCACCTTGTTCGTCCTCTCTGGCATTGATATTTGCATCGCTACTTTATATTAGCTCTTGTTCCAAATTGACATCTATTGATGTCTCATGCAGGCATGGGGTTATCGTATTCGAGTAATCGTAATCGGTTGTAATGATGACTTTTTTTCAAGCAATCGACAGAGTTTTTCGATTACTTGTAATCATAATTTGATCGATTACAGCTAAAATTCCCGATGTAATTATAAATTACTTTTAGATAACTTTCAATTACCTTATACACTTATACATACTTTATGCATGAATGTTATTTTGGAGAATTATTTCCAGTTAGTCACAAATAAATATTATTTATAAACAACCTTATGATATGTGTTGATTTCCTCCGTTATTAGCAGACTTATTTATATTCATATGAAGCAGAATTTATGCAAAATTTTGTGCGTGAAAAGAAGAAGACACTTGCTGTGGCCTTCAACTCGACATTTAAGAGGCCATGTCAATAAGCATTGAGCTTCACCCTATATAAACATGGAAAGTGGAAAAAAATTTTTTTTGCTCAAATTTTGTGAACGTGATGCATAGTCTTTCAAATATATCTACCCGGGCATATGACCTCTTGTTTCCATGGCAACCAGAGCATTTTGTCATACTTATCAGAGAAATATGTAGACTGGCCTATCCTGTTATAATTCATATATTTGACATCAAAACTCTAGGTATTATTTAATAATGTGGGTCATAAAGTGCTTTGAACTATATTTCTCTATTTTATAAGTAAAATTTAATTTGTGCTTCATTTTATTAAGATTTACCGGTAGATTTATATCCCATAAAGAGCTAAGTGGTTTGCAAATGCTGTGCAGCTTTAAAAAATTCTATATATATCTGTAGAAGGAGAATGTTCTGTTCAATATATTAAATAAATAAAATTGGGTAGACTCTTAAAACCTGAAGTAAAATATCAGATTGAATTGTTGGAAAACTCTGTTGAAAAACGATTGGATTGCCTCCCTTGCATGAGCTCTCTAGTAAAGGAGACCGGAAAGAATGGAACAGACAACAATTGAGGAAATGCGGGAGAAAAGGGAAAACTTCCAACTTGGAGTACTTGGACAAAAACATATAATGGTATGTTACATATATATTTTTCATGTAAATTTTTTGGTAAACTTTGATAACTTTATCTATTTAAAGCAAGAGTAAAGATTAGGAAGGTACCTCAAGATTAATTTTTCTATCCTATGATGTGATACAAATATTGAGTGATGCAACGAACTTACTGCCTTACAGGTAATTAAGAGCAACCTGTTATATGACCACAAATGTCTAATTCTGCAGTTGTTAAATTACTCCTAATACAATTAAAGATAGATAAATGCTAATAATGAAATTTAAAATAATTTTATGCCTATGCTTTTTGTTTATTAAACTGTTAAAGAGGTCATGAGGTCACTGCTGGGAAGACTAAAGTCCCTAATATATACACATATAAATCATTTTAAGTCACCTTCTCCCCCATTTATAAATCAGAGTTTCAAAACCTAAAGTTTGTCCAAATCTTAGTTTTAATATGATAAATATAATTATCAAGACTTAGTGAGTTTTTTTTCTACTAATTTGCCAAATGAGTAGGGAATGGTACATATACCAATTCAATGTGAAAAAATATAGCATCAAAGTTATTTACCTTTATGTTTTAGATGAAATATATTACTTAATGACACAAAGAAAAGTTATTCTACCCCCCCCCCCCCTAAAAAAAGAAATTAAATTGGAATCTGTAAATTCTTTATGAAAGGAAGCAAGATTGATTATGTTTAGGTAGTTCATAAATCAATTTGTCTGCTCATAAGTGTTAATGTACATAAAAGTTTGAATAAAATTAATGGATTAAAAAAAACTGGGATTACATCATTGTACAATTCCAAAATTTATAAAATTTTTAAGATAAAGTAGTCAATAAATTATCTTTTCACCCCACCCCCTGTCTTCAGGAAACCAGACCTCATTAATTCATATTATTTGCTTAAAAGAGTCAAAATATACATAAAACTATGTAAATGATGACGAAGGAATTAAGTAATTTTTGTCTTTGAGAATTGAACCACCCCACTCCAACTTTAAAATCCAGAACTCCTATATATTATGAAGCTTTTTCATCTGCCTTGTTCCACTGTATAACTGATTCATGCTAATTATATACATTGACTAGCATAGTGGGAATTGCATACATATATAATGGTTATGCAGCCTTCACAGAAGATAGGATGTACATATAAGATTAACACATAAATTTGTTTTTGTTTTTTTTTACAGCAAAAGGTAGTTGAAGATAACATTCTGTTGCTCTAAAGAAGCCACTGGAGGAAATCTGCATGTGTCATGTTTCGAACAATAACTTAAGTTTTAAATATAATTGTTTTACCATGTTCCATATCAATTGCCACATAGCTGTCTAAAAAACATCTATCCCCAGAAGTGAATGTGAAGGAATGGAATGGAGGACTATGTGTGATATGTATTTTTTAAATATGATATGGAGTGTTAATTCATCTAAATGCCCAAATCACAGGTAAAACTTAAACTTGCCAGGACTCTTTGTATTAATTTTTTAGCATTTTTTTAGCATCATGTCTGTATAAACTAAATTTTAAATGAATAAATATTCCAAGAATATCATGTTTTTTTTCTAAATATTAAAAACAATCTTGTATTTTTGAGCTATTAGGAAATGGGACTTTCAAGAATAAGTAGCCACTAAAATTTAATTTTGATTCTTAGGATTTTCCAAGTTAAAATGGGGGATTTGGGAGAACATTCTGATTTTTTTTATTACCAGGTATTGTCTTAAACATGTTAAGGAGTATTTGTCAAGAGTTGAAGCATAATTCATACACTTAAAAGAAACATCCTTCCTAAAAAGAAAATGAAGATTGTGCAAAGAGGACAAATTATATTTTTTAATTTACTTTATTGAAAAAAAAAACTAGAAATATGTTCATAGTGCATGAATACCCTGTCGAGGTTATATTAGTAATGCCACATGAAAATTTGAATTTGTGTGTGAAATTTGATCAGAATATCTTGAATAGTGATGCAGTTGAATCGCTTACATCAGTATGTATCAGCATAATGAAGTTTGACACTAATTTCAGAAAAGTGAGGTCAAAGGAAAAGCCAAGGTCAAAAAATGTTGATGCAGTTGAAAAGCTCTCATCAGTATATATCAGCATATGAAGTTGCAAAAAATATTATGAATGGGTTTCTTTAAAACAGATTGAAACACAATTTGATGGAAGTGAGGTCAAGGTCAAATGAAAGGATAAGGTAAAAAATGTTGATGCAGTTGAATTGCTTACATGATAAATCTGTATGTTTCAGCATAGGAAGTTTGGTAAAAATATCTTGGATGGTTTCTTTGAAACTGAGCTTTGAACTGAGCTAAACTCAAAGTGTGACGGAAGGAAGGACAAAAGACAAACATGTCAAACGCTATATGCCAGCCCCGGCTATATTCATGACAGGGCATAAATTAAAAACAAAGAGGGGGGAGGGGTTGTTTTAGCCTGAACTCTTAAGGTTTTTACACAATGTGGTCAAATTAATTTTTGTTGAATACTTTTTAGTCTTGTCTGACATGAATAACATAAGCAAAGCTAGGGGGGAAATAAAATAAATTTTTCATTGCATTTTCCTATAAGTGCTTTCAGTACATGTACCCGGTAGTAGTGTATTAAAGGAGAGACTTTTAAAGGGGAATTAGTTATAACTGTTCTTAATGGGCTTTTCTGTTTTGTTTTTTTTTAAACCTTGCTGTTGTTTGGAATTCATCATCTTAAACAGTATATAGTATACTGCAAACTGCAGAGCAGAAAAATCTTAGGGAACATCAAGGGTATTTTAATCATGTTGAAGCATCAATATTTAGTGTTGACAAAAGGTTGATCATGATGAATTATTTTGCACATGTTTCAAATACTTAGTACATGTATTTCAACAACAGGCCGTAACACTTAAAATTATTTACATGGACCTCAATTAAGTGACTGACCTTGCCGCTTTGGTCAAGGTCAACCGTAGAACATGAATTTCTCTTCTTGAATTGTCAAACAATTCACAAACACTGTGTATCAATGTATGAAATATTCAAAGCAGGGTTCAAAATATCAAGAACATGTAGATTTAGTTAAGGAATTATTAGACATAGAATATACAAATAAGAATAGTTTGTCCTTGAGATCAAAGGTCAAGGTGAGGAGAAGTCAAAGTAATGTATGACTCATTACCTTTTACAGCTGAGCCCATGTGGAATAAGAATATATATATTGTCTCTTAAAGGACAAATTAATTCTAGTGATCTGAATAGTTAACAAGAAATCATCTAAAATTACCCAAATTTGCTTATTTTTAAATCTCCATGGCAACAATGTTTTTGAAAGTCGACCCAAATTTATTATTATGATTTTTTTTTTATTAATCAAATACTATTTTTGTTCTTGAACTGTCTAACAGGACCATGCAGCTTGAAAATTATGATGCAAAAAATAAAGAGCTATATAAAATAAATGCCTCAAATGGATATCTTTATTTTACTTTATATATAGCTTTAATTTGTGCAGCTATACATGTTACCTTTATTGGTCATTTTCAAATTGATCAAAATGCTGCTAATTCAGAAATATGACATCATAAAGTTCACATTTTCCCGCCATTTTAGCATATTTTGTATAAAACTGCTTATTTTCAAGCAGTTTTTCTTCCAGAAAATATAGAGCACAGCCTAGAACAAACTTTAAATTTTTACAAAAGATGTATCTATCCAATACTAATTAGTGACAGAAAAATTATGTATGTTCTACACTGCACTCTGTTTCCCATAAGACAAAGCATCAAAAAGGCCTATTTTTTGCCTTTTTTGGTTAGATAGCAAAAATAGCATTATTTCTCATGTCATTTTCAGCCAGTGAGTGCATATAAATACTAGCATGAAAAATATTTGGAAATATTTCAAATATATCCTCCTCTTCAAATTCAATATCAATCAAACATATTTCAATATCATTCTAAAATGTTGATTTTAGGGGGCCAAAATTGGCTCTTATCATATATAGTCCTTTATAATTTGACATTGAAGTCAAAGGTCAAGGTGAAAAGAAGGAAATATTTCTAATATATCCTCATCTTCAAATTAAATATCAATTAAACAATTTTTAATATCATTCTAAAATGTTGATTTTTAGGGGGGTGGGGGCAAAATTGGTTCTTATCATGTATAGTCCTTTACAAATTGACATTGAAGTCAAAGGTCAAGGTGAAAAGAAGGTCATGGCATTTTATGACTTATTTTCATTCCAGATGCACCAATCTCTTACATTTGACATTGTTTCTTATAGGATAAATTACTTATAATACCATGAACTATTTGCAGGAAATCATCTTTAACTGCCTAAATCTGCATATCTTTGAATCTCCATGGCAACATTGTTTTTGATTGTCTACCCAATTTTATTTTTTTAATTCTTTAATTAACCCAACCCTAACAAAATCACACTATAGAGTTTATACGTAGTTACACAGCATTTTTTAAAAAGCCTTTCAAAAAATGGTGCAAATTCAACAATTTTTTTGTTCAAATCATATCTCTTCTTCCCATCACCATAGCAACGTACTGAAAAAATGTAATCATACTTAGTTGGTCACCTAAGAACTTAAAATTAAGTCCTCTTTAAGGAATGAGTAATTGCAAACAATCTTTTGACAACATCTATGTGCATATATACTCTTTTTATGGCAATATTTGCCTGTTTTGAAAGTAAAAAATCTATTCTGGTAACTAAGGAATGTTTTTCCTTGGATACGACAGTGTCGTTATGGTTAAAATCAGTATTTTTGTATTTTTTTGTTTAATTGTGACGGAAATAATCCATAAACACTGATTTCAAGAAAATTAAAATTTTTTGACTTTCCATTCAAAGCTCAATGCTTACTGGCATGGCCTCTTAAATATCGACGACGTATTGTCAATTAATAATGGTAATTTTCATTCCTACGTCGATACGATATATCCTGGTGAGCTTGAAATAAAAGATACCACAGAGTCCGACACTCCTCTTTTACTTGAAAAAGACCACAAGACGAAAGACCATCTTTTAGCAATCGCTTAATGGTGACTTTAAGCCACCATTAAGCCACCATTAAGTTGCAACTTACAGGTGCTTAATGTCCAAACTTCATTAAGCTACCATTAAGCCACCATTAAGCTGAGCTTAATGGTACTTAATGGTCAACCCTCATTAAACCTTTACGCATCTTATATAGAATCTGAACTAACTTCTAGTTATTTTAATATCATTTACGCAAAATCTATTCCAACTCATAATTTTGTCTCGATCATAATTTGTCATCATGCATAAACTTGATCACTGGGAACAAAATTAGCTAATAGCCACAGCTAGGGGCTTGCTCGAGGTGTCTATTTTTTTTTTTAAATCATTTACAGGGATAATAAAACTAGACATCCTGTATCAGAACCGTATATCATTTTTTTTAAATAAATCATTATTACATACGCTGTTTTTATTTTTAGTGTATATGATTTTTAAAAATAAATAATTATTACACACCGTGAGCAAGTCCTTGTGAAATATCTTAAATTTACAATACCAAAAATCAATTTGTTCTTAAAATTATCTATATTCTTGAACACAATATATATATTACTTTTTAAAAACAAAATGGTATTTTTATTTCATGTGTTAAAAGAAACATTCCGCTACAGAATTCACAGGAAAATAACTATATAATCTCATGAAAACAACTCTGTCCTTTTTTTGGGGGGAGGGGGGCTACTGGTATACAAATGTTTAGTTTTCAAAGATTGACCTTTACCATGAAAAACTTTTTAATGGCTTTTACATCATGAATAATTCTAATTAATTTTTTTTTTTTAATAATGAAGGGGAAAGTATCTGTCAAAATCTAGTCGGTCTTCAATGATTGTTATTTCAAAATCGATTTTCAGAGGAACGGCCGATCAGACTAAACATGACATCCGACCAGATGTATACACATTGAGAAACAGGGTAAGATTAACAGATGATCAGTGTACAGTAAACCGACTGGTCAGACAATAGACGTTAATTAGGTGTCCCCCCGTCCCCGGTAAACTAACAGGAAGCTATACATACACAACGTACACTGACAGATTTTAATGATCAATTATTTTTACAAAATTTAAATTTAACGCAAGCATATAACAAATTAAAAATTATGATTCACCGTAAAAAGTCAATTATTTTGATACCCATTATGATTAAAAAAGAATTGAAACTGAATATGATATTCTAAAAAAAAGTTTTTGTAAACGTAATTAACCAGGTAACTCTTACGCGAGTATTGTCACTAAATTGTTGACACAGAAACCGTTAATATCCGCAGTATATTAAAAATAATAGTAGAGTCTGTTTTTTCCTCTTTCTTTTTCGAAGATAGATTTTTTGTGTTTTATCTATAATTGATTTATTTTCAATCATGATTTAATGTTTAAATTTCGAAAATTTTCGAATAACAGAGCGAAGAACTCAATCACATTACATCAATCTAAAAGCCGAACTCAGTGTAGAAATATTAATGTGTTATAAGCCTTTCAAAAAGATCCACAAATAAAATTGTTTATATTTTGATTAATAAATCAATTCAAGACTTTTGGAAATGTTCAACAAAATACTATTAAATACCTTTACAAGTCCAAACAAATTTTGAAAAAATAAAGGTTAAATATTTAATATTTAATATTTGATACAATGACCGTTTCAGCAAATACAATTTATCATTGAGTCAAATGCTGACTGACATTTTTCATACTAATTGTTAGTCCTTTATCTATACACTGAATTGAAGACGGATTTTTCCGTTATTTCTTGTACAAACCAACTTCCAAGTTTAAATGCTCTTTTATCAACTCGCTAACTCTAGTGTTCAAATTTTCCTGGTCATCCTCAGCTAAGTTATGTACAAGAATATTGTCCCTCATCGATCTTCCTCTGAGGTCCACTATTTCGTTCTCTTGTTGACTGACCCTTCTATCTAAGTTAACGACGATTGACTTAAAAACTTGAAGTTCTTTTCGCAAATAATTGTTTCTAATTTCAACGCTTCAATTTCTCCAACATTATCTTCATGTTGTTGACCGATGTATTTGATGCACTCATCTAACCCATCCTCATCCCAAAGATCTCGATTCATATAATTTACTGATTGCTGTAGAACATTGATATTGTCCAGTTTACCGGTAATTGACCACAAACAATCATGAATAGCGGACATCTGTGGTGACGCTCCAGTGACTCCTGACGACAAGGCTGGGTTACACTGTAAATTGTTCTCATCCTTGCTATTATGAGAGGCCATAATTTTTGGATTTACAAACCTCTAAAAACTCACCATTTTTTTCCAAATTTTCACAAAAGGTACTCAAACTATATAGAAACACCTCTGCAAAATTCTGGGAGCGACGACTAAACCATTAAATCACAGATCGACTTATTCCTCTACTCAATTTACACCGTGATCACCCTAGCCAAAGGTCACGTGACGTCTTTCTTGTTCTTTATCACCCTTTTTCTTTGAACATTTCTTTTCGAGTCCTTGTATTGTTTTCCTGGTTGACGTTTTCTTTTATTCTTTCTCCATTGATCTTCCTTTCTTGTCCGCTTTCTGCTTCTTCATGTTTCTACATCCATTCTTAACTCATTATCCACAAGAGAAGTTTTTTGTTCAGAATCATCCTCTGTATTCTGATTTGGCTCTGCATTTTCTCCTAAACCAAGGAATTGTTGTTGTTATCAAGTGTACTAGAAATAGGAAAGTCAGGATTCAAGTCTATCCACCAAAGATGAATAAAGAAGAAGCTTTGTGGCTACTAGTCCACTTATGTGAAAATGATATTTCAAACAATCAGACATATGAAGTCGATCCTGTAATAGCTTTGGCCTCTGTTGAGACGTGTCCTCCTATCAGCAAGGATGCAGATTCAGTTGATCCAGTTCTGTAATTGGCAGTCACAGAAAAATTGATCTGATTTCACGTTCAAACGAATTAGGGTCTACCTAATGATAGAAAAAATATTGTAGATATTTACAATTCCCCCTCAGAATTCTCTCACATTGAGGTACGGTCAATTCTACACCACAGACGTCAAGGGTAATCAGATTTTGTACTGATGTTATTTCTACTAATTGTTCAGGTGTAATGTTAGTAAATGACAAGTAAAGATGGTCTAAACTGCAACAGTTATGAATTTCACGAAAGGCAATGTCTTTTAGGAATTTGCAGTCTGTAAGGTCTAATACCTCTAATGCTGGAGTTTTCTGGAGGAATGAATGTGATAAAATTGGACTGCATGATATGTCTGGCCAAAAAAGATACTTAGACCTCTCAAGCGAACACTCGATCAAAAAATCAGTTATGGGGAATTTAAGAGAAAGTCCTTGTAAAAAAAATCTTCTGAAGCAGCTTGAATGTCGAAATATTCTTTCAAGATTACAGACTTTCGCAGAAATTTCTGTGTCAAAATTAAAAAAACCGCCACAGTATCGAGTTGTCTTCTATAAGTAAATACAGCTGTTTACATGTCCTATTCACAACTTGGAGTAAGAATTGCAGATCCAAAAATTTGAAAATAGAGACCACTATGTTGTCTGGGAGTTCTGTTAATTTCAACCTATGACAAAAATATTCATTTATATATTACATGCATTAAATCAAATACTTATATTAAAAGGAACCAAGTTTTTACAAATTTAACATGTTTACATGGTTAAAGAAGACCTAACTTTACATAAAAATAATCATTTACATTAATTCATTTTATAGATAAAAATGTTCTAACTCCTCATTTAAGACAAAAATGTTTAATTTCATAATGTTCTATCTTCATTTTTGAAGTTTTAGGGTCTTATTGATGTTTTTACTGGACCTTTTAAAACATTTTTCAAATTGAATTGAAGAACTCTATTCTTTTTCTTTCATTTTATTCTATGTGTTTTTAAAAATAATGAAAAACTTATCAAATTTAATGACATTATACTAACCCATTCTTGTCCTCTTCCATCTCTTTGCAAAAGTTATGGTCACATGTTGTGATGCTACACTGTCATCGGTCCATTGACATAGAACATTTTGGTTTTAATCAAGTCAGAGGTAAGGAGATAGAACAGAAAAGAATTGGTTATATCTTTATTTGTGTTCATTTTCTCACTAACTGAGTTATGTATGATGATAGAGCTGATTGTAAGGATTGCAGTGATATATAGAACTCATTTTTTTCCAAAATTGGCAAATAGAACAGTATGGTTCTCAGGCGACGAAGTATCAGTTCTTCTACAAATGTTTTTCCATGGTTTTAAAATTTCATCACCTATTTCATCACCTGAAATAATTCCGTGACAACAACAAGGAATTCCCAAATCTGATTCATAAAAATTCCATGCAACGCTTGTTGAAAATACTTGGCTCCATTGGTACCCATGGGAATTCGAATACATGCGTAGATTGTTGTCTACACAGAATTTAAAGATTAAATTATTAAATTATTTTAATTAATACTTATTAAATTGATTGTTTGTGTGTTTTATTCCAATTTAGTTAATTATATAGCAGGTAAATAGTGATGTCGTGATTATCAAAACGCTTGAATATCACGATGATGCGTTAAACAGGCAACAGCTCATTTTGTAGCCGGTCAACAGTTCGACTGTTTAATGATCATGCAGAAACATAAAATGAATCGTGAAACAGTCGAGAATAGTAGGTTAGGTAATAATATTTATTATGACCTAGAGTTAAGGACAGATGATACAAACAAACTTTTATAAACAAAAATTGAAAATAAAAACTTGGGTCATGTTTTAAGAATAAAATAAATAAGTTTCACAGCGTTATTTTTAATTTTGATTCCAATTTGCACAAAAATGGAATTTGAAGCGAAAAATATTTGTATAGTATAATAAAGATGATATCAGAAGGTAGAATTTTAAACGTCACAGAGGGTTTACAATTTCTTTATATTCTATAAATTTATTCTTTACATCATTTTCAATGAAATTAGGTCAAAAATTATATACCAAATCAGACATCCATTTTTTGTTTGTCCTTACGTAGAAGTAAATGATTTGGGGTATCATAGGTTATTGTTAAGAAGAAAATGTGCCAGGGTAATTAATTCATGTTCATGTTTCATATTTAAAAAGAAAACAAATATTATTTAAAATTACATAGTCTGTATTCATAATCTATTAAAAAATTAAACAATGGACAATAATAACATTGTTTGAATATGTGAAGAAAATAAATAAAAATATCTTTTCATAAAGAAAATTCAAATATAACGTTACAAAGTGACATTCAATGCTAAAAAATTCTGTCCAGGCGAGAATTAATCGTCTATGAACACGTCCAACAATAAAAATGTTTCGGACACGAGTTGATTAAGACAAATGTGGCAAAATTCTTTGCTTAATATGAAGCATTTATACAGGTATCATTTTTTTGACTAAATGTTTTCCAGTGAGTTACATATCTTCAGAATTATTTCCGTAACAACAATAAAGAATATTCCAATTCTGGTTTTTACACAGTTGTTGATGTTTTAGGAAGACTTGGTTTCATATTTATTTTTTATTTTGCGCTTGTCGGTATCACACGTGAACCATTTAGACTACTTTCTCTGTCAATTACAATCTTTTATCCTAAATTTCCGTTAACCACGCGCTTCTCGATGCTGTATATAGACATAGGTCTGTAAAATACCCCTAACCATGCCCATATAAACGTGTATGACAATGGCAGTCTCGGATTCGCAAACTCTCCGCCAATTCTGCGTTTTTCGTTGTCGTGGGTCAGAGTTATTGCGATTAGGTATGTAAACTCTCTGTCAATCATGCGCTTGTCGTTGTTGTGTGTGTAACAGCACCAGAATCTGGTCCATTTTTCTGTCTAGATCCCGCATTTGAGTCTCCATACTTGACAGTTTGGAGAAGACAGTTACTCGTTCTTTATCCCTGTTCAGTATATGTAGTGGCTTTCCTAGAGTTGTATCCAGTCTACAGGTAAAGATAAAGATAAGTTCTTCAATTACAAACAACAGATTGGTGGCCTGACACGGTTGTTGCAAAGGAATAACAAAGTGCCCTTTTTCTCATTCAGATTAACACTGAGAGCCAATTTTCATTGATCTCTTCTTTTAAATATTTGAATATTTCTACCGACATGTTTTATACCAATATGAAAATGATAAGATGTCCGTTTCTTAGCTCTTCTTATCACACACTTAGGGTCTACATTTATATTTATGATCACTTCCCTTATAACTAAAATAGCTGTAGCAAGTAACTGACAAAATTTTTCTATAACTGTTGTATAAACCCACAGAACGATATCATTACTAGTATTTGATCTAATTTCATGAATAAAACTGGGTTGTTTGACTGATTTCAGAAAATGCCAAATGACCTTTAAATTGTTTTTTTTTTTCAAACATGTATTTTATCAAAATGTACTGCTTAGATAGTCAATATACAATTAAATACATGCATTTGATACGCAATATCAGAAATAATCAGTTTATCATATTACAACTGTATATTAGAATTTTAATTTTACATACGTGGCCTTCACATTGACATATGGACTTGTAAGATTTCATACCACAACTCACCTTCTCTGGAGTTCTTTGATTCGAACCATCATGTTTAAATGTCCCTGAGAATATTGCTCAATAACATCTCTGACGTCATAAGGCTTCCTAGCCAGCTATAAATAGATATAATTTGATGTCATAAGGCTTCCTAGCTATTACTAGATAAAATTAAGTTAGGAATCAAATATAAACACTTCAAATACATTTCATTTAGGAATTCCATATTAAGACATAAAAACGTTGCAGGAATATTGCTTAGATTATGCGATATAAACAATAAATAAAAATATTTTATGAGCAAAAGTGTACATAATGACCATCATAAGAATAAAATAATGTTAATACATGTATTTAAAGCATCCTGACCCATAAATTATAATTATCAGTATTTTTACCTGAAAACGTCGTCTGGCAACAAAGAATTTAATTCTACGAATAACTCTTATCATAGTTTTATGTTCTTCTGTTAATCTGAAAAAAAAAACGTATTTAAGAAACAAATATTTAAAGATAGTGGACTGAAAATATTTCAATGTTACACGCATTTTTGGAAATATTTGTGTTTTTTTAATTTGGATGGTTGATAGAGATACAGCACGAGGTGTGTGTGAATTTAGGGTGTATGGAATACCACTTGGAGTAAATTCCCGTTCACCCTAGATTACGTCTGAAAAAATGAATCTATTTCCTATTTACATGTAACCAGAGATATTTTTGGACCAAAGTCCATTCAATGGTATTTGAAAATATCGATACGATTGTACAGCGCATCGTGACGTCAGGCCATTTTCTCCCGACTCACGTCCAGTTTACAGAACAGGCACTTAGCAACGGGGGTGTTACTTTTTTTTCCCAACCTTACCTTTACTACTGAAAATGTCCACTGAAAGGTTCGTTGGCCCCACCACTTCTAACCGTAGAAAAGTGATATCAATTAAATGTAATATTGTATTCCAAAAAATTGGAAGTGAAAGGAAGTTGGCCTTGAAAAAAGTTGCCCATAACGCCCCCCCCCCCTCCTACGAAATAGGATTTTCGAGTTTAGGCAAATTCCTCTTTTTACAGGTAAGTAAAAAAAATTTCTGGCTGCCCCCTCCTCCCCACTTTCAAAACCGATGCTACGTGCTTGCAGAAATGTACACACAGCCTGCTGACCAATCTCGTATTACAATCTATATAGAAATTGAATCACTTACTCATGAGGTTTAGATACGGGTTCCTCCTCCAGTCCGTCGTTGGGGTACTCCGTCATTTCTACTGCCTGGCAGTGGTTCAGATCTACAAATAACTCTAACAGTGATACTTACCTGTTGATAAATTAACATCAATATTTAAAGTAACGGTCTAAGTTAAGTCTACTGACAATTGTTAAGATCTCCAAAATAAGTAAATTTAAGATTTATAAGTGACAGTCAGTCTTGAAAAATTACCTGTTTTGTCGGAGAACTCCGGAATAGATTGACAACTGCCGTGTTTATCTGTAATACTGGAGGTCCGAGAAAAATTTCGTTTCTTCAGAAGATTTGGCCTTTGACTAAATCTAGATAGAGAACCTGACGACGGGTTTTGCTTATTGTTTATCAATTTTTTGGTATGAGACATTTTTGTAAAACCGTAATGATGTTTGTTTAGGTGGCGCTTCTCATCTAAATGAACCTTCCAGGTGGCGCTAGAGTGAAAGTGAGGCTCCGCTGCGTGGCACCGCCATAAGCACTGCAAGAAACCAACAGCTTGGTAACAGATTGTGAATGAAGCATTAAAAATGAATTGAGTTCTTTACATTATCAATTTGTAAGTCACAGTGATCCATCACCATCTTAATATTTCTCACAAATACATCAAATGGTTGTCTCATTAAATATAGTAAATTTTACCAAGGAACATGATTTTGTTTGAGATGTAAACTATATGATGTTTTAATATTACAGTGATCTATATAATGTAAACAATATGCAATAAAAGTTTATTTTTAACGTGATATAACATGTGCTAATAACTGGTAAGCAAATAATCATGTAGTACATGTATTCTTAAAAGCCATGTCTACCTGTATAAGAGAGGCAGCGGTGGGAATCTGACGATTAAAATGTTTCTGTCGTTGTTTTTGCTGAACTTTAAGGGCGAACCCAGACCCAAGTATACCCTGAAACCAAAAAAAAAAACAAAAAAAAACATTTAACCTAAAAAATACAGGTACAAAGAATACCTCAAAGCAAAACACATATAATTAAAAAATACAGATACCAACTTTACCCTAAGACAAAAACACATATCCTTCTTATTTTTAGAAAAGCAAGTGTCCAAATGTTTTTGTAAATTAAGGATGATTCATGAAGTGTTAAATTTCGTACTTTATGAAGCTATCAATTTAGGTAAAAAAATAAAATAAGTTTGTTAAATATATCAGAATTTACGAAAAGCCACCTGCTTCGATCATGTACATTAAGTGAAAGACAAAAAACTTTTGGTTGAGCATTTGCTAGATCCTGCTTTGTAAACAGTAGATTGTTTGTAAAGTTCTGATAAAGTATCGGGATCTCATTTAAGTATGGTAATTGAGAATTTGGTAAGTTTTGGGGGATATAAAAATTCCTTACAAATGATTTGGGAAAATACCCGTGAAAAAAATTAGAAGGCGTAAGTTGTCTAAAGTTAATACTTCAACTGCAATGACGTCGACAATGACAGACAATGAAAAATATACAAATTTTCTTCAGAAGGGCTTACATGAGCTCCTGACTTTTCAGAACTAAAGAGCAGCTTAATTCTCTCCTCAGATAAAACATATAATAATCAAAATCGATACTCACAGCAGGAAGAGCAAAAAAGGAAATGGCAAACACAGAAAAACAGGAGGCTACAATCCTCCCCATCCAGGTCTGGGGAACTGTGTCACCATAACCAATCGTTGTAACGGTAATCTGTAGATAGAAATATATAAAGTGTTGTGTAATACAGGTCTGAGGAACTGTGTCACCATAGCCAATCGTTGTAACGGTAATCTGTAGATAGAAATATATAAATTGTAGTGTAATACAGGTCTGAGGAACTGTGTCACCATAACCAATCGTTGTAACGGTAATCTGTAGATAGAAATATATAAATTGTAGTGTAATACAGGTCTGGGGAACTGTGTCACCATAGCCAATCGTTGTAACGGTAATCTGTAGATAGAAATATATAAAGTGTTGTGTAATACAGGTCTGAGGAACTGTGTCACCATAGCCAATCGTTGTAACGGTAATCTGTAGATAGAAATATATAAATTGTAGTGTAATACAGGTCTGAGGAACTGTGTCACCATAGCCAATCGTTGTAACTGTTATCTGTAGAGAGAAATATATAAAGGTTAGTGTAATACAGGTCTGAGGAACTGTGTCTCCATAACCAATCGTTGTAACGGTAATCTGTAGAGAGAAATATATAAAGTGTAGTGTAATACAGGTATGAGGGACTGTGTCACCATAGCCAATCGTTGTAACGGTATTCTGTAGATATAGAAATATATATAAAGTGTAGTGTAATACAGGTCTGAGGAACTGTGTCACCATAACCAATCGTTGTAACTGTTATCTGTAGAGAGATATATATAAAGTGTAGTGTAATACAGGTCTGGGGAACTGTGTCACCATAACCAATCGTTGTAACTGTTATCTGTAGAGAGATATATATAAAGTGTAGTGTAATACAGGTCTGGGGAACTGTGTCACCATAACCAATCGTTGTAACTGTTATCTGTAGAGAGATATATATAAAGTGTAGTGTAATACAGGTCTGGGGAACTGTGTCACCATAACCAATCGTTGTAACGGTAATCTGTAGATAGAAATATATAAAGTGTTGTGTAATACAGGTCTGAGGAACTGTGTCACCATAGCCAATCGTTGTAACGGTAATCTGTAGATAGAAATATATAAATTGTAGTGTAATACAGGTCTGAGGAACTGTGTCACCATAACCAATCGTTGTAACGGTAATCTGTAGATAGAAATATATAAATTGTAGTGTAATACAGGTCTGGGGAACTGTGTCACCATAGCCAATCGTTGTAACGGTAATCTGTAGATAGAAATATATAAAGTGTTGTGTAATACAGGTCTGAGGAACTGTGTCACCATAGCCAATCGTTGTAACGGTAATCTGTAGATAGAAATATATAAATTGTAGTGTAATACAGGTCTGAGGAACTGTGTCACCATAGCCAATCGTTGTAACTGTTATCTGTAGAGAGAAATATATAAAGGTTAGTGTAATACAGGTCTGAGGAACTGTGTCTCCATAACCAATCGTTGTAACGGTAATCTGTAGAGAGAAATGTGAAGAAACATTAATTCAAAAAGACAAATAAGATTACTCCTTTGACGGCCACGTCCATACTGTGTGGAAAACTTTATTGTATTCTCTACTTAATTTGCTCAACAGTTTCTGTTTACCTTCAATCAATACCTTATAAAAAAGAAATGTAAACACTACTTACCACGCCCCACCAGAGGGCGTCAGCGTAGCTGGTGAAGTCTGTGGACCCGTTCTCTTTTTCTGCTAGGTAGACAAAATACGAAGAGAAAATGAGTCCCAGGAATCCTATGTAAAGCGTGGTGATCAATTCCTGGTAATAAAAGAAGTCAAAGCAGAGGTAGTGATTAGGAGTTCCTAGAGAAGTAGTGATCAGATCAGTTCTTAATAATTGAAAAACAGACAAAGCAGAATGGGTTTTTATATGAATATAAATATAAAATTAAAATAAATATATTTAGACCCGAAAATAAGCTTGCAATTTACAGGAGTAATTTTTTATAGTACGAGATATCAAGAGGAAGACTTTACAATCATGCTCCAGACATATTATCTTTGTAAAATTCTAACTATTAAATGATGCAAATTCCTTGTATAACTTTATTCTTCAAAGTAACTCAACTCTTCTCACATTTATGGGTATCTATGAAATGATTCAAAGTAAGGGTGAAATTCCCTGCCTTTTTGTGAAATAGGAAAACTGATCCCAGTTTCTTTCCTTACTTTTTCATATATGTAGATTAAAGTGGCGTCCCTTACCTGTCTATGTATATAAACAACTGATCCTAATAAACGCCAAGTTCCACCCTGTCTGTCAACGTGTAGCATCCGCAGGATTTGAAGAAATCGTACACCTCTACAAAGTAAAATCAAATCAAATATATCAACTTCTCTTAATAATTAGCAATATTCCTTCATCACCTGCATACGGTGTTTAATATCTCTCAGTTGTTTCGATACGCAGGAGCATGCTCTACGTATAAACAGTTTCTAAAAAGAGGTAAGTAATTGACAGACAAGTTGATGAAACAAGAATATCAGCAGTCTCGTTTAAAGTCATCACTTTGATTGATACAATGACCCTGTCAGCAAATACAACTTATCATTGGGTCAAATGCTGACTGACGTTTTTCATACTAATAGTTAGTCCATTATTTATGCACTGAATTGACGAAAGATTTTCCGTTTATTTTTCGGATCATGGCGAGCATGTGACCAGTCACCAGGTAATGCTCATTCCTCCATGGCAACTAATCCCACCTTTGATGTTAAGGAGGTTCGTGTCTGCTCTGCTCCTGTTCTGTATTGTTTTATGGACCTTAAAATTGATTACTGTTTGTTATTTCCATATCCTTCATCAAGAAAATCTCTGTGGTTCTTAGATTTAACTTTTCTAGCTGCCAATGTACTTCATTCAGCAGAGCTGTCAGTCAATGACTAGAAGATCGTGTGTTCGAATCAAGGTCGCAAGTGACCTTAGTCAATAAAAATTGGTTGCAACTCGTCCTTCGCCAAAAGCTTGGCACATTGAAACCAAAAATGGGATTCCCTTGGATGAGACCTTAAAAATTGAAACCCTGTGTCACAGTAAGGCATTGGCACAACAAAGAACCCTCATTGCTAAATGGCCAATACAGAGTACAGGTCTTACTGAGAATTTCATCATCAGTAAGTGGTGACGTCTCTATTAGATTGAGAAATTCTAAACTGGGACGCAGAGTAAAGGTACAAACTTCCAACACCAGTTGGTGGTGACTTCTCTATTAGATTGAATAATTCTAAACAAGGGCGCACAACATCATACAATCAATCAATTACCTGATGGCTGAGGTGGCGAACACCTGGCCATTAGACCCGACAGACAAAACCACAATGGAAGCTGTAACCACCAGGAAATCTGTAACAAATAGATACAGAATCCAATTAAAATAACATAGACAGAGTTAAAATGGATGAAATTACCACCAGAAAATCTGTAACAAATAAAGAAGAAAAGACAATTTTATTTTTAGAATAGTCATTATACAACGTATATAGTTACCTCAAACCTTAAAGCTATTTGGTTTTTCAATCTTATTATTTGCACTAGACAAATCTTTTAACTAAATGTATTTTGTAGACATAAATAGTACATTATCGTTTTACTCACCTTAATTCTCGGTTCTATTACATATCTTTTGTTCAAGTTGTATTAAGATTCCCTATCCATGCCATTTTTATTTAAACGTAGATTTTGATTTTTTTTTCAATGAAGACATTTTGTTAACCAATAGGAATTTTCATTAGATTACTATTGCCTATGTAGTTCTTTTTTATACCCTCGCTTGAAAATTATATCCATCTGTCTGAATGTCCGTATGACCATCTGTTACGCTCTAGAGTAGCAATATCTTATCCACAATTACTTTTCTAACAATTGATTGAAATCTAACGAGAATTTCACAGTATCAAAGTATCTGAGTCATTTTGTACCTTCTACTTTACGTTTTGGTCAGATTCATATTTTGGGTTTCCCAAGCAAAACATCGACACTGCCATTCTTTCTATAATATCAAAGGGTATCCATCTCTTATCCGCAACTCCTCTTATACCACTAGATAAAATTTTCTGATATTTTTACAGATTTTCTTGGTAACATAATGCCATTGTGCACCTCTTACTTTTCGATCTGACTTATTTTGGGTGACCTAGAGCAAAACATGGACTTTGCCATCATAATCATACAAGAAACGGTGTATCATTTAGTGATCTCCTTAACAACAATTCCTCTAGTTATGTCTAATTTAGATTGACATAGCCGTTATAAATTATATTCCTGTTAGCTATATAAAGTTAAGAAGGTAAAAAAAAACTAATTTTATATTCTGAAAATTTCCACTCACAGCCAGTGGATAAACTTTTTTTTCTATTTGTGATGAAGTAAAATAAAGTCAAGGCTATATAAAAAAAATGTGTAAAACATTGGTTGTTAAGAATTAAACAGGTCGAGGAAACTATCTTATATGGAAATTGTTGCGATTGCGCACAGAGGTGCTCACAGCAAACAATAGTCCAATGCAGTGAATGAGCCGAAAAGCATGATGGTCTACTACATGTTTATCTTTACTACAAACACGTGGGTCAGGGAAATTTAGGACGCGATTTCAAATAACTGCAGGAAAGTCAGCTAACATTTTTTTTGAAATGTGTGTATGAAAAACACAAAGATTAGGTACTTATTAAGATTCTCCATGCTCACATTAACAAAGTCAGTTTTCCTTGTTAAATTGTTCTTTGAAATACCGCTCACAAAGTCCTCATAGGTAAATAAGATTCGAGTTGTTTAACTCGATATTCGTTCAGAAGACGTTATGGTTTGAGCTTTATTGTGCCCTAAAAATTTATTGTTCTTAAAAAGTTGTGAAATTGGCTTTAACAATAGTTGAGTAGATGAATATGATAAATCATTAAAGAATATGGCATGATGAAAAGCTTTTCTTGAAATATGACGTCATTAATTTGGTACATTTTTAAGTTAAATGTAGAAATGCTTTAAAATGACTCGTTTTTCTGCTAATTTTTCTTAAGAAAATGGTGTCTGCCACCGTCGCCCGCTTTAATTTTTTGATATATTGTGCAAACAGCTATGAAAAATCAAATATCTCAAAATCTGTCTGGGCGACCGTGGCAGAGTATGTTTTCTAAAAGAAAATTCCACTGAAAATTGATGTCTTCTGCAACTTTTTAAGAAAATACAGGAAAATGCACAAGTTAATGACGTCACAATTAGCATTTAGGAGGTCATATGAGAAATACCAATTCTGTATTCTTACTACCGAGAATTACTATAATTCAGAAAGAATGAACTTTAATTTCTTATATCACTTTCATATTTTAGAAAAATATAGGGCTTAACTTGTGTTGAAACTGTACCTTCTTCTTTGCCATGTAACTAGTCAAATTAGTTGTTGCTCAGTTATTTGTTACTAGAAATTAAAAGTCTCATTTTATAAACAAAGAAAAAAACACAAAAAAAATTTAGTTGCACTTTTTTCATTTACCTGTCATATAAACTCATTTGCATATTGATTATAAAACGTGACTAGCATATATTTCGAAGTTGTATACGTTGTAAACAATGTCAATACGTGAGCACACCTCAGAGATGATTGTTTTTTAACCAAGGAATAGTCACATGAAATTGACTTTTCACTGAAAGCACAGCACGGGGGGAAACTGTCAACAAACGGATTTGTACAATGGAGTGGAGAAAACCCTAATTTTAATCATTGTAAATCATTTGTATATAAATGTGAGCATGGAATTAGTAGATAATGATGTTCATAGCGTATTAAGTGTGTAAAATGCTTGGAAAAATGCATCACTTTTTTCCGAGAGTGATTTAAAATATTGGCTTTTTCAAAACACACGTGTGGTATTTTTGTAGTAGCCCATAATGCAACTCATTGAGCTGATTGGTCGATTTGTCAGTCACGTTGGTTCCCCACTTAACATGTAAATTTATTCCGACGTCACAGAAAATAGTTTCCTTGACCTGTTAAACATGGGATGGGATTTGTAGTTGAATATGACTTTTTATCAAACTCGTTGGTTTCAGGTACATTGATAAAAAAAAATCCCAAAACGTTGGATCAAAATCATATCCAGCTAAAAATCATGGGAGATCCTGTATTGATTCATTTAGATAACGTGTAAATTATTGATAATGGATTTCAATTGAATGTTGTTATTATTTTTATCTAAGATCGATCCTGGATTATTTTTCATCTTAGATGCATATTGAGAGAGATAATCTTTTGTCACTATTATATATAGATATTAAAATAATTATAAAATTAATTATTTACGTGGAATATTGTTATTTTTAATGCATTTGGATAAAATGTGATGTAGATATAATTTGTTTCCTAAGATAGACTATAGTTTATAAATTTACATAAGAAGGCATATTTTTGTTACCTGTGATAGATATCGGTTTATTTACTGGTGTAGATAATATTAGTTACATAGTCTTTTAGTGACAGGGTACGGGATGATACCTGGTTAGTAAATTTCATACCTGGCGAGTCGGAGCCTCCCGTACCCTCTCACTAAAAGACTATGTAACGAATTTACCCCACCATTTACGTATTATCTGTCCTTTATTTATATGTGTTTCTCTGCTTCATGCTTCATCACACTTATATTGTGCCTATTATGACGTCACGTTGTGTTTGTTACGTAATACATCGGGTGTAGATTTACAACTGACCGGTCCAAGGCCTGTTCAGCAGAGCGAGCGTTCGAGAGCGCTCGCCAAATTACTATTGGATGCATAAGGAATTTTGGCGAGCGCTCATGAACGCTCGCTCTGCTGAACAGGCCTCGGGTACAGGTTTACAACTGACCGGGTATTATAAGTAATCCACCTCCTTCACGTGACATACCTCAACCAATCGTAAGCCATGATTTCATGGTAAAATTAACAGAGGTGGGTATTTCATATATTACTATTAAAGGTATTGGACCAGGTTTAACTACGTTTATAGATGTAAAATACTTTTTGTATCATATGATAGATATTGTTCATTTGGTTTATAAGACATAATTGAGATGTACTGATTTTCTAACATACGTAAATAGTATTTATTACTTATCATAAATATTGGTTTATTACATTAATCGGTGAAATTTATGATAGATGTTTGTTCATATCCTTATATGAATAGAAATAAGATATAACATAGGGAAATATAGCAGGTCAATATAAGGAATTATTGACCTGTTCCATTTTTTTCTGTTACATTGTGTTATTAAAATTTCTTGTTAGAACTTTCAATTAAAGCAAAGAAATAGTCTTGATGGAGTTTGCTATAATTTAATCATAAAGCTATGAACGATATCAGTTTATAACCTTTGATAGATATCGATACCATACCTATGAAAGATATCGGTATATTACCTATGATAGGTACCGGTATATTACCTTTGATAGATATCGTTATATTACCCATGACAGATATCGGTTATTACATATGATAGATATCGGTATATTATGATAGATATCAGTTTATAACCTTTGATAGATATCGATACCATACCTATGAAAGATATCGGTATATTACCTATGATAGATACCGGTATATTACCTTTGATAGATATCGTTATATTACCCATGACAGATATCGGTTATTACATATGACAGATATCGGTATATTATGATAGATATCGGTATATTACCTTTGACAGAAATCTGCATATTACCTACGATAGATATTGGTATATTACCTATGATAGATACGGTATATTACCTAAGATAGATATCGGTATATTATGATAGATATCGGTATATTACCTATGATAGATATCGGTATATTACCTATGATAGATATCAGTATATTACCTATGATAGATATCGGTATATTACGTATAATAGATATCGGTATATTACCTATGATAGATATCGGTATATTACCTATGATAGATATCGGTATATTACCTATGATAGATATCGGTATATTACCTATGACAGATATCGGAATATCATTTATGATAGATATCGGTATATTACCTATGATAGATATCGGTATATTACCTATGATAGATATCGGTAATTTACCTATGATAGATATCGGTAATTTACCTATGATAGATATCGGTATATTACCTATGATAGATATCGGTATATTACCTATGATAGATATCGGTATATTACCTATGATAGATATCGGTATATTACCTATGATAGATATTGGTAATTTTGCTATGATAGATATCAGTAATTTACCTATGATAGATATCCGTATATTACCTATGATAGATATCGGTATATTACCCATGATAGATATCCGTATATTACCTATGATAGATATCGGTTTACGGGCGAATCTGAAGCGCCCAGTGATCCCCATATATTTACTTCTACATCCCGCGGACCACAGTCGAATCATTTACTCCAGACCAAAAAACACCACCAGGACAATTTCCTATAATAAAGACAAAAACATTCAAAAATCGAAATATATCACTAAAATTTGTTTTTGAGAACAAAGTTCACAGTTTAGATATAAATATTAAAATAATGAGCTACTAAAATACAAAATATGAGATTCCTTATTTAAATTTATGTTAAACAATGCTGATGTAAAACAATCTGTGAAGAAATATTACACAACGTATAACAATGTCTATTAGATATTATTTCGTAAATTTGTTGCTGTATAATAATTTCAATTTCCAAGAAGAACACAGTTACAAACTCTCTGCAAATGTAAGAGTAGGTTTACTTGAAACTTTTAAAAAGAATAATGATACAAAAAAATCCTTCACATATAGAACAATGTTTGCAGAAAACATTGACCGTGTTAAACATTGCTTACAGAAAACACTGACCACATTGAATACCGATTTCAGAAACAATGGAAATCTTTACTCTGAGAAACACTTAATGTATGATAATGTTAACAGACCACACTGTACGTAAAACAATGTTTAGAAAAAACTCTTAAAATTTAGGTTAATGTTTCCAAAATTCCTAAACATATCAAACCATGATCAGGGACAACACTGATCATGTAGAATAATATTTTTCACAATGTTTACTAACAAACGTTTTATGTATAATTATGCTTACAGACCCCGTTGAGCGTAGAACAATGTTTACAGAAACACTGACGATGTAAAATTAAATTTATAGAAATTACATCAGGAAAAACAATTTTAAGTTTACAGAAAAATGTGATAATGCAGAACAATGCTGATACAAATTAGGTCAATAAAGAAAAGTTTTTTGCGGGAAATACTCAATTCATTTAGCATTTAAAACAACGTTAATTGGCTATGACTATTTTACAAACACTAACATTAAAGAACAATGTGTTTGTAGGAAAAACGACCAAGTGCCTTACCACCTAATATACTGTGTACACACACTAACTAAATCAAAACTGGTTATTCAGAACTATATTTCAGAAAATGAAGACCATGTAAAACAATATCACCCAAAAATAAGTAAAATATATCAAGTTTACAGAAATCTTTGACCATGTACAAGAATGGCGACTGAAAACCACTAACGTATAATAAGGTTTACACAAAATGCTGAAAATGTAAGTCTTTCTTCATAGAAAACACTTACCATATAGAGCAATGTTTCGTTGGCAAATACTGTAAACTGATCAATTACTTACCATATAGAACAATGTTTAGTCGGCAAATACTGTAAACTGATCAATTACTTACCATATAGAACAATGTTTAGTCGGCAAATACTGTAAACTGATCAATTACTTACCATATAGAACAATGTTTAGTCGGCAAATACTGTAAACTGATTAATTACTTACCATATAGAACAATATTTCGTTGGCAAATACTGTAAACTGATCAATTTCTTACCATATAGAACAATGTTTCATTGGCAAATACTGTAAACTGATCAATTACTAACCATATAGAACAATATTTCGTTGGCAAATACTGTAAACTGATCAATTACTTACCAAAATGAATAATGTTTCGTTGGCAAATACTGAAAACTGATCAATTTCTTACCATATAGAACAATGATTCGTTGGCAAACACAGTATACTGATCAATTACTTACCATATAGAACAATGTTTAGCCGGCAAATACTGTAAACTGATCAATTACTTACCATATAGAACAATGTTTAGTCGGCAAATACTGTAAACTGATCAATTACTTACCATATAGAACAATATTTCGTTGGCAAATACTGTAAACTGATCAATTACTTACCAAAATGAATAATGTTTCGTTGGCAAATACTGAAAACTGATCAATTTCTTACCATATAGAACAATGTTTCATTGGCAAATACTGTATACTGATCAATGGTTGAAAGTACACTGAAGATTAAGCAGATCAGCACCATCATAAAACTGAAAAAAAAACAAAGATTTTCATTGTGACGTCAAAATAGAGCAAATCTTTTTATTGTGACGTCATAATAGAGCTACGCAAAAAAAAATTAATTATAAAACTAAAAGATATCAAGTTAATTCACTATGAAATTTAAATAAAATATAACAAAATGATCAATCATAAAACTGAAAAAATAATCAAAGATTCCTTACAAAACTGTAAAATATCATGTGCATTTACTATAAAACTAATAAATAACAAAAATGACCTACAGTGTATCATAAAAATTAAAAATAACCAAAGATTTATAATAAAACTGAAAAATACCATGTGTATTTGCTATAAACTTACTAATAAAATTGAAAAATAACAAAATGACATATCATAAAACTGAGAAAAAAAAACTATCAGTCAGTCATATCAGCAGGATTAAATACAATATTTAGAAATTAACTTTACATAATTTAATTTTGATTGTAACGAACATCTGATTGGATAAAAAAAAAGTCTATCCAGTAAAACATGTGTTGCCTACCTCACAATACCTTACGTCAATTGTTCCTTCATTATGCGCTCGGGACTTTAAGGTTTCGTGAAAGGTTAACGTGTCCAAAAATTTATCTTTACAATAGCCACAAAACTATGTGAGGTACAGAGTTAAAACTTTTACAGTTTATAAATTTTTCAATGATTAACAGATAGAAAGTATCGCTTGATAAAAAATACTTGGAAAAAATTTTTATTGAGAAAAATTCTTCTTAAAAATGCAAATATTTTCAAAAAAAAAATACACCTAATTTATTCAGCGCTCTTAGTGAAAACCATTATTGCAGAAACAAAATCTGTTTATCAATGAAGGGCAAGTTGGACTTTGATAGCCTCTGGAAAGTTGTTTTCTCTGTTTATTTTGTCCAAATGTTAAGAAAGTGAAAGTACATTGCAAATGGTGGATTCTACAGGGTCTTGTCTTTATACATGTCATGCTTTCAGTAAAAGCCTTTCAGAGACCATTCACATCCAACTTGCCCTTCAAAAACATATATTATTTCTGCAATGATGGTTTTCATAGGTGGTGCATTTTTCTTTTAATATTCACATTTTCTGATACAATTTTTCTCAAAAAATATCTATTTAAAAATATTTGTTTATCAAATGATACTTTCTATCTATTAATCAATGATATATTTATAAACTGTAAACGTTTTGACTTTTTACCACACATGGTTTTGGGGCTATTGTAAAAATAATTTTTAAGACATGTTGACCTTTGACGAAACCTTAAAGCAAATGTTGCAGGTGCTTCGATTAAGACCTTAAAAAGCTAGATCCCGGTCCAGGGTAGGCTCAATGAACCTGAGTGCCGAGTAAAGGTCAAAATATAAAACACTTTACCGGTATGGGTTGACGTATCTATATGAAACACTTTACCGGTATAGGTTGACGTATCTATATGAAACACTTTACCGGTATAGGTTGACGTATCTATATGGAACACTTTACCGGTATAGGTTGACGTATCTATATGAAACACTTTACCGGTATAGGTTGACGTGTCTATATGAAACACTTTACCGGTATAGGCTGACGTATCTATATGAAACACTTTACCGGTATAGGTTGACGTGTCTATATGAAACACTTTACCGGTATAGGCTGACGTCTCTATATGAGTGAACAATTCTCGAATGGGAGGTAAAACAACATACAACCAATTCAATCAAAACAGTGTACATATATTGTTTATAGGATATACAGATAGGCCTATACCTAACTGTCACCCCCTTTTGCAAAAAAGAGGGGACGTTAAATGTCATTCGTCTGTCAGTCTAGTAGTCTGTAGTTCTGTCCATCAGTCAGATAAAAACGTTATGATAATCCTATGTCGTGACTTTTGAATGAGAAGAGATAGGACTTTCATATTACACATGCATATTCATGTGACAAGAACTTTCTAAATACCGTAGAATTTTTTATCCTGTTACATTGACCTTGAAGATTGACCTACTTAAAAAAATTACATTGAATGGACCATAGCTTTTGAATAAGAAGAGATTGAGCTTTATATTAAATAAGTATTTTACTTGTGACAAGACCTTTCTAAATACACCATGATTTTTGACCTCTTGACCTTGACAGTGAGGTTTGATCTACTTTTCAAAAAAATTTAACCTCGGTCATATCTTTTAATTGAGAAAAGACAGGACTTTTATATTACACATATATATTACCTGTGACATGAGAACCTGTTCCCATCTTTTGAACGAGAAGAGATATACCTTTCATATAAAACATGTGTATTATTTTTGACAAGATCTTTCTAAATACACAATAATTTTTTACATTGTGACTTTGAAGTTTGACCTACTTTTCAGAAACATTAATCTTGCTCAGGACTTCTGAATGAGAGGACATAGGGTTTTCTTGTTAAACCTGAGCATTGCTTGTGACAAGGCCTTTCTAAATACATCTGTGAGGTTGACCTTGAAGTTTGACCTAATTTTCAAAAAATGATAATTTTTCGATCTAAATTTTGATTGAGAAAAGATAGGGCTTTCATATATGACATGTGCATTTTCTGTGACAATGATAATTCCGAACTTGCTATGATTTCTGACCTCTTGACCTTGTCGTTCACAACTGTTTTATTTTCAAAAAATCAATTTCGATTACAGCTCCTGGATGACGTATGAAAGGCGTTCATATATGACGCAATATTCCATAAAAATGACATCTCGCCCACAAAGGCACCAAAAGCGAGGGACAATTCTAATTTGCTTGTTTTACCTAATTTACGAACCCGTGTATGTATGTATAGGTTACATCATAGAAGCCGAGTAGTATTGATTATATCGTTTTCATGGGGCGTGGAAACCGCGCCCTCGATTTCCACGCCCCATGAAAACGATATAACCAATTGTCACATATCTGCGGTGATTTTCTTTGATCTTTGTGTGGTGATATATCCCATATCACATATGCGATAATACTTTCCACGCCCCTTCATATATCACTGCAGGAGGCAGAAATCAGGTCATGAGAAAAAAAACTAATTTTATTTCACAAGTTCATAACTACAGAAAAATGAAGATGTTAACCTATTTCTTAGCCTTTAATTAAATTAAAACACATGTATTTAACATGTTGAAAGTTCCCAGTCGTTCAAAAGATTAATCCGTTTTGAAATTTTGAAAGTTACGGAAAAATCTCCAAACTTTATATCGTTAAACTACTTGATATTTGCTTCTGGGATTTCACATTTGTCGAGTGCTAACCTCAAAAATAAATTGACAAAATCTTCAAACTCAGTTAAAAAGTCAACTGAAAGACAAATTCACTAAGAACGTCCGACATGTTGGAGAGCTAGCTTGAAATGAATTTTAAGTTTATGACTCTGAATATTTTTTTTTAATTTTGACACTCTCAATGAAATTTACGTCATCAGACATGCGACAAGTTGCTTACATCATAGATGCCTCGTACTATTGGTTATATCGTTTTCATGGGGCGTGGAAACCGCGCCCTCGATTTCCACGCCCCATGAAAACATTATAACCAATAGTACGAGGCATCTATGATGTAAGCAACTAGTCGCATGTCTGATGACGTAAATTTCACTGAGAGTGTCAAAATTCAATAATAAAAAAAAGATTCATTTCAAGCAAGCTCTCCAACATGCCGGACGTTCTTAGTGAATTTGACTTAGAGTTTTTAACTGAGTTTGAAGATTTTGACAATTTATTTTTGAGCCAGGCACTCAACATATATGAAATCACAGAAACAAATAGCAAGGAGTTTAACGATAAAAAGTTTGGAGATTTTACCGTAACTTTCAAATTTTCAAAATGGATTAATCTTTTGAACGACTGGGAACTTTCAACCGAGTTAAATACATGTATTTTAATTTAGTTAAAGGCTAAGAAATAGCTATACATGTTCATTTTTCTGTGGTTATGAACTTGTGAAATAAAATAAGTTTTTTTTTCTCATGACCTGATTTATGCCTTCTGCAGTGATATATGAAGGGGCGTGGAAAGTATTATCGCATATGTGATATGGGATATATCACTACAGAAAGATCAAAGAAAATCACCGCAGATATGCGACAAAGTCAATTAGACATACAGATGCACTCAATTTAAATTATACCGAGCATGTCAGTTACCCTTACCCAATCTACAAAACTGTAAATGTATTGTCATTAAGATATACAGATATATCCAAGTGTCGCGAACTTTTCATGCAGTATGAAGTCCTGAATGCATCAAATATTTATCTTAAGAACCACAACTGTAATAAGTTAAACCGAAAATAATAACGAAACGATGACTTCTGAGTGAGAAATGCATAAATATTTGAATAAACAATTACAGTGTATCTCGTATCGCAGAGGGATGAGACCAAAACAAAATACAGCATTTAAGTAATGCTGAACTAGTTGTTTTCTCTGTGATAACTCTTTGAAATTTAGCGGAGTTAGCTGATTTCTTGATAATTCTACCGGAATATATAACTTATGCAAAGCAAAAGGTCAGGGGCTAAGGGGGCCTTATATGCATGTTAATCTCGTGCGCGCCTGTCTTTGTGTCTGACACTAAGGAGGCCAAATATGCATATAATTCTCGTGCGGCTGTATTCGCGTTTGACGTCAGTTTGCGAGGACTATCGAAATATACAAGGGAGGCCTCGTGTAATCGAAATATTTTCGTCTACAATTTAAAAATCTAAATGTACGATTTTATTTCACAATAAAATGGAAATATAAGGAAGAAATCATAGCAAGTGCGGAAATGTCTTGTCACAGGAAATGCACATGTCAAATATGAAAGCCCTATCTCTTCTCAATCAAAAGTTAGAGGGAAAAATTAACACACTCGTCCGTTATGCAAATTATCCCACGTTTCTGCCCGGGCATACTCTACTAACGAGACAGTGATCTCCTTAATGATAAAGTGAAACGATTAAGATTTCCGTTTCTATTTGTGTTTTTTCTTTGAAAGTTAGTTAAGTTGATTTCTTGATAACTCTACCAGAATGTTAATTTAAAATTACATGTGACATGCATGTAAATCTCATGCATTTGTTTTTGTGCATGACGTCAGTAGGCAGGAACTATTGAAACTGACATTGACATGAGAGGCCTCGTGTCAATGGAATCTATTATACTTTTTACAATTTTATTTCAAAATGAAATGGAAATATACGGAATCATTGTTTAGTTTATTGGGCATACCGCGGGCATAGACGGTAACTGAAAACGTAGGGTTATTTATGCATAAATTCGCCTATTATGCAACCCAGGTAGCACAAAACGTTTTCATAACATTATATTCCGGTTGTAAGGATGTTATTCCAAAACGTTTTTGACATAACGTTTGAAAAATGTTTTTATAACGTTTTATCTAGGTTATAATGACGTTTTTAGAAAACGTTTCTCAAAAACATTTTAAAAATGTTTTTCATAACGTTTAATACTGGTTGGAAGGAAGTTTTAGAAAACATTTTTGCATAACATTTTTATAATTATAATAAGAATTTTTTTTATTGCTTAAAAAGCATTATAAAAAATGTTTTCATATTCCATTGTTTGAGAAAAACTATTCTAAAAACTCATAATATGAAATTAAGAATATACACAGTGTGTTGTGTACGTTGACTCAAATTTTAAGAATATTTATTTTTAAATTGAATGAAATTTATTACAAATTCCGATTACAAATGATACCAGGAAACATGAATATAACATTGTCTTAAAATGTTTGGAAAACTTTGTTAAAACGTTATAGAAACAACAAATATCTCTATATATTTCAATTCTTAAAAAAAATATACAATTAGCATTTACTTTTTTGTTTGTTTGTTATTAATACTAGGTGATATCTTTTAAAGCATATTAAGCAGTGTTAAGGTAAAAAAAAATAAACAAAAATGTTTTTAATTCAGTTCTTTTTTAATTGTTTTATATGCCACATTGAATTCCTACAAAAAACCATAATGATTGTGAAAAATGTATAAAAATCCATTTTAAAGTATTTTTTCTAAGATGTGATGTAGTTCAACAAAGTAATGCAGTGCATTTATTCACTTGTGTTGTTTCCTCCTGGATAACGCGTTTATCAAAAGTTAATTGATTGACACAGCGGGATGCCGTGGTCAGCGCTGATGAAACCGCTCCTTGCTGCAAACTAGTTCCACGTGATCTATATAGGTCAACTTATCAAGATTTTGAAAAACCGGGCAGCATTCTTGAGAGACAAAGAACAGGATTTAGGGAATATTTTACATCATCGTATGGTAAGTTGAATTTAAAGTTGTATTCATCGTGTATACATGTATTAAGAAATAGTATTATAGCTGCATGTGTTTGTATAAGCCTGAATCATTCCTTGTAAACAATTGTGTATATATCTTGGATATTTGAGGGCGGTTAATTGGTGTTTTTGAAGTAAACTGATCATTGAAGTTTATCATGATTGTGCATTTATTTTACATATGTATTATGTCTTGTGTATAGTGTGAATTTTCTTTATTAATGTGTACTTTAGTATTATCACCCCAGGCTTAGAGATAGACTTTCAAATTGAAAGCTTCAAAACATGATTTAAATAGATCGAGTAGGTTGAGTTTGCGTGTTTGTGTGTGCGTGTGGAAGGGGGGGGGCTTAACGAGTTGGTTTAATACTTCTTTGGAAATGTAAAATGATTTGTATTTATATACAGTGTCATGTATATATTTTTCAATTTACAATTCTCAAAATGAATAGCATATGCATTTTTCATTTTACAGCGGCTGTTTGCAAAGACTAAATACACCTTTTTAAAGATTACATGTTATGAGAGGAATTGGACGGAATGAAGTTTAATTTGCTACACACCATCTTTGAGGGATTTACCGGGGTATTAATTTTAAAGGTATGTTTGAAATTTCCTGACACGAATGCATAACGGAGATAGATTTATCATGTTTATTTAGTATATATTTTATAGAACTGTTGTCAAAAACATACACACTTTTCTTGTATTTATCGGATTTATGACTATGTATAGTTTTTAAATCTTCTAAAATTATTCTCTATATCTTTGTTTTACAGAAGAAAACAAAGAAGTCCAAGTGCCAAACAGATGATTTCCAAAGGAAGAAGAATATTGTGATTTTTTTTCTTATTTCAATTGTGACAAATCTTCCCTGTTAAGAAGACTGTTATTGACTGTGTGGATGTAAAAAAGAGTTCATGGATTACATTTGTGAAAGAGTTTAAACCAATTAAAACCATAGGAAGTACAATACTTTTTTTGTTGTAATTTTTTTTAATCCTTTAAAACATGTTAGAAATGTTCTGAAAACGATTTTAAAAATGTTTTGAAAACGTTTTCAAAAATGTTTTCCAAACATTGCAGGACAATGTTTTTGAAAAACGTTATGATAACATTTAAAAAACCATACAAAATAACGTTGTAATAACGTTTTAGAAAATGTTTTTGTAACATTTTGAAAACGTTTTGATAACGTTTTAATAACGTTGATGTGCTACCTGGGAAACAATTCCATGTTTCCAACTATCGTCGATGTTCTGGCATTCCAGACAAACAAGACGGTGATTTCCTTTATAATACTTACACGGTAAAGTGATAGATGAAGCATCCAGGTATAAATGTGTATTTTTTTTTAAAAATGAAAAAATGATAGATAAAGCATTTCAGGTATTAGTATAAGGTGTATAATTTTATAATACTCACACGGTAAAATGATAGATGAAGCATTTCCAGCCCGAGGGTCGCTCCAGGAAGTTATATACCTTGCCCTGTACATTAAGTGTCACGTGATTCTTCCCACGGAATCGGTATTTACTCTCCAGTACTTTGTCCATTTGATTAATGACGGGCTTAAACTCCATCCACGCCGACGTGGACTCCTCCGCCCTGTTTCCCGAGGGGGCGTCATACCTCTTCCCTGGGGAGAGGGACACGTGGTTGTTGTTGGTGGGTGTTTCCCCGAGTGTGGCGGGAGCGCTGGGGCTGTGGTTCAGGAGGGACCTCTCCGTATCGTCACCCTTCTCCATCAGAAGACACTACATCCCCCGTAATCCCCCAGTCTGTAGCTGAGGAGAATAATTATACACAGATCTAACAGAAACCACTACATCCCCCCGGACTGGAGCTGAGGGGACTAATTAATCACGAAGCCCAGTCACTGGCTGCCGGGACTAATTACACACAGAGCCCTCGGAACGCTGCTCCGGTTGACGATGGACATCAATTATTCAGACTTCGAACACTGCAACCAAAAAATAATTCTTCACAATAAAACGCCAAGTAACAACGAGATGAAATTTAAAAATAACAGCGAAGACAATTAAATAGCTGCTACACCGTGTACATATACTGCACAAAGTACTGTTTACAGCTAGTGCACTGTATTGTGACATATTATGAATATAGATTTAAAAATATTTGATAAAGTAAAAACATCAATAACAATTTCAACATCACATTCTCTGCATGTGTGGCGGATCCAATGACATGGGAGAGAGATGGAGAGAGATAAAGAAATGAATTAACTTGCATTGTTAGTTAGTATCGGTCTGATAGAATGGGATATTTACTAGGAATATTATCTAATTATAATAAATTAATTGTGACGGGCACAGGATGGGAATCTTTTATCAGCGGCATCTGCAGCGCGCGCCGTATAACACGTGACAGGAACACACTTATCAGCGCCATCTACAGCGCGCGCCGTGTAACACGTGACTAGAACAAGGTCGCAAAGTCGTCGTCAGTGAATCTGTACGTGCTCAGTAACTGTTCGGATACAGAGTATATACATGAATTAATTGTGAGTGCTTAAATTGAAAGGCGTTATACGTTATACTGATTTCAGTAGTGAACATTATTTGAGAAATCGTACTTGTATCGACTGAGCTCCTGACATGTTCCTGACAGGGTTAAAATGAAGTTACCAGACTGAGTTTTATAAATTGGGCTTACCGACATGAGTTTACAAAGTTGACTCATGCAAGTGCATGTTAAATCTAATTAGCGCACTATGTTTGCTCAACTTTGTCTCACAAGGTCAACTTTGTCTTGTAAGCTAAACTCATGTCGGTAAGCCCAATTTATAAAACTATGTTAATTAGTTTTAAAAAGAGTATGGCTAAAAGTGTAAACTGAACTGTCTACAAAGTGTAAACTGAACTGTCTACAAAGTCTTCACTGAACCGTCTACAGAGTCCTTAGTCCGTGGCTAATTTACAAATACTGAGCTGAACTTAGCTGAGCTGTCTTAAGTTAAAGATCCTACATAGTCTAAGCTGAACATCTAGATACTAGTAAAGGCTGAACCTTTTACATAGTGAAGTCTAAGCTGAACAAAAGATGTAAGATTGATTTAAATTTTAAAAGAACATCAGCAGATAGAATAGTATATACTTATATATAGGAATAAACACACTATTGTCAGCGTGTGCTCCTTTATGTACTAGCAACACTAACTTTTCAGCAAACCTGAGGCACATGAAAACAGACCGTCAGGGCGGTTGGTGTTGACAGGTGATTTCGTCATCTTTATGTCAAGGACCGCTATAAACCAGATCGAGATTTACTGTCCAGTTAATGACGACTCAGTCTATATAATCCCTTATTATCAGATTTACTTTAATCTCATAATCTACAGATTATTTAATTTTGTTGCAAAATTTCTTCTACAATGGAGTAAATGGTTTGTGACAATCAGATTCCAGATCGACATCAGACTTCACGCGGGAATGAGAAGCGGCACGGCATCCTGAATTCACCGAGGTACAGTCATACAAAAGGGGCTGTATAGAGTGACTTCCCTTTGTTAACAGTGACCTCCCTTGTCTGTTGTCAACATTATCTCATTACGATGGTATCTATTAACTGCTGAGAATTAATCGACAAACAATAAAACATTTAAATCCTATTTACGTTAATCAGAAATCCAAAATAACCCTTATTTATACATACACATGAACCTCATATGTACAATCAAAACTTCAAAATTATCAATATGTTTTGAACCTTCATCGAATTTCCAATTTTATTAAATATATTTTATTGATTTTGTTATAAACCATCTTCACAATGATTACGTAATTATTTTGAAAACTTAATGATGATTAAACATGAGAAGTATGACCGCATATTGTGAAATTCTATTTTTATAAATGGAATATATTAACACTTTACAACTTACAGAATTGTTATGCAAAATAAACTGAATCCTCACGTCATAGAAATATTACGTTACCATTTCCCCGCGAGCACTTTCTAAAATTCTAAAGTTTAGCGTAAATAATGTCATGACGCAATATTTCAACTGGAAAATATTTTTTCTTATTTTGTGAGATTAAGCAAGTATGAAATAGTTGGAATTTGGCAATAAATTGAAGATTTAATGAACTTTTTAAAGTGCGTGAAAATGCGTGATTGCGGGGAAACGGTAAATGCGTGATTTTGCGTCAGAAATAGGAAATGGTATATGTGTTAAAATGCGTGACTGCGGGGAAGGGGGTTAAGTTAGTTTTTTTTTATAAGACTTTTTTTAACCTAGGAAAGTTTATTTAATTAATTATATATTCAAACCTTTAAAATAAATAATTAAATAAGGTATAATTATACATTTATCAAGGTTTATGAAGTTTTTCAGCTGGGGTGGAACGGAAAACGGAAAGGAAAATACGATACAGGAATGTTAAATTCAATCATTATAATGTATACAGAGTTAGTTAAATAACAGAGCTCCCCTAATTGGAAAGGTTAAATGAAAATGTTTAATGTTTGACCTTAAACATGTTAAAAATTTAACAATAAAATCAGACAGCACAATGGCACCCCAATGAGAATATGTAAATGTTTTCATTTTCAGTTCATTTGCTTTAGCTTTGTAAAGGGATTTAAATGGGGGCCAGATTATGACAACTGAACTTTATAAATACATACAGAACCATTAAAGGGGGTTACTCCGGTAGAAACGTTGTCACCTGTGTGACTTTTTATACTTTGTACTCTGTTTGGCACAATATAAAAAATAAATGCTGCGATGTGGAAATAAAATTATCATATTTACTGGGGCAACCTCCTTCAATTAACCCCCCCCCCCCTCCTTTCCCGTTCCCCTATAGGACCACATCACCTACAAATGTTATATTGACTGTATAACCCTATATTAACATTGCCCTTAACACCCACCCCCTTCCTTCTCTATAGACTCATATGTCATAGTGTGTTATCTCTCACTACTGATATGTTACATTAACTGCATAAACCTATAACAACATTGCCCTAACCCCCCTTCCCCTCTCTATGTTATATTGACTGTATAAACCTATGTTAACATTAACCTTAACCCCCCCCCCCCTTCTCTATAGACTATTTAACTATGTCATAGTGTATTATCTCTCACAAGTGTGTGTGTGTGGGGGGGGGGGGGGGCTTAGGCAATATTAATATAGATTTATAGTGGCAATAGATATGTTGATAGTGGCAACACCTCTTCTCCATTCTTGAGGATTATTATGTTGATTATATATGTTGTAATCCCCAACTATCATCATTTATCTTTTGTTAGTTGCTACTATCAATTTTGAATTTCTTCTTGTATATTTTTTCTTATTACTTGTATGCCCTGATGGGCCCCAAATTGGTATTAATAAATCTTATCTTATCTTATACCTAGTGTATTGACTGTAACCATAACCCCCCCCCCCTCTTTAAGATCGTTATATATATATATCTAGTGTATCGACTGTAACCATCTGTTGACATTGCTACATATGGAGACAGGTTAAGACTGTATCCTTGTATACACACTATACAACCCCCGGGTTAGATCAATCCACTCACAGCTCAGTATAAATTATCATAGGTTCAATGTTTTATAGATCCTTACATTATCTATGAATAATTTACCTGAATTGAGCACATCTATGAAAACATTAAGATTCTGTTTATTAATTAGAAAAAAATTATACAACCAAGTAAATTAATGTTTAATGTAATGTTCAAAGGTTCTATCTTTTTTATCAAATTAAATACATGTACTAATCAAATAATTACCATTGAATTCTAATGACCTTGCAGGTGGAAAACCTAGAATAGTCCAGATCCATTCAACACTGGAAAACTCCAAGGGAAAAAGAAAAAATTCTATCAGAAAGACATGAACAACTTCACACAGAGTGGCATCAATGTGGCTTCCTTAGTGTGGTTCTTATAATGTGGTGCCTATCATGTGGCTCCTGGAGGTGAATGTGGACCTTAGTTCACCTCCATGGAAGGTCACTGCTAAAGTCTGTCCAATAAAATCACATTCTCTTTTTGTAAACCATTCAAAAAGGTTCACAGTCTCACTAGAAACTTATAGTACTGTGCAGTAGTGGCTTAACATGCAGTCCAGAAAAAACTGAAGTGAAATCCTTATTTTCTATATGCGCCACATGTAGTCAATGTCAGGGTTAGGGTGTAAATGAAATGCATGCAATAACGAGGATCAATTTGAATCCCCTGCCACGCTTAACTGATTCTAAAGAAACACTCTATCAATGAGAGGTTTAACTCAGAAGGTGAAGGCTGGGAATTCTTAAGTTCATTGTTAGAGTCCGACTGGAGATATTTAACTCAGGTAACAGAAACATCAGGGGCTGTCTTAGACTGTCACTACAATAGAGGCTTACAATGGAGAAATGTGTATTCAACAGCTGCACTGAACATTTCATCTCAACAGCTGGACTGAACATCTCAATTCTCACAGAGGAGTATCTCAAGTCATGGCTCAATGAACTCTTACTGACGTGAGATAGAATCAAGTGAAATGTTTAGTTCTCATTGAGACTTTAATTAAGCAGTTAATGAAGAAACCTTTCCCAATTCCTCCCTCCTAAACATTGCAATGCCTTGGTTTATAATATAAAAAATTCACTGTTACATAGACCTAAGAACCAAGAAAGACAGCCACTTACAATATCAAATAAAACCAGAAGTCTTACCATCAGTTATTTTCCTCTATACATCCCCAGGTATTCAGCATTCACAGCTGCTGTCCTCTATAATAACATATTCAATGTATAATTTGTGTGCCACCCTAAGGTTAACAAAAAAGGCAAAAATCAATTAAATAATAGCTGGTAATACTAGTATACATTTTACAATCTTTAATAGCTGACAATATCAATCTAAACTCATCAACAGCTAAGAAATGGAACATATAAATTCATTGAAAGCTGTTGAAACATTATTACTTTATGCTTCATTTCATATCATAAGACAGTCCCCTTTATGCTTTGTTATAGATGTTCATTAACAAAATGATCTGTAATCTGAGGTTTGTGTTAAAATCTATAGCCATCAATTTCTGGGACACTTGATTGATCATTAAAAAAATAAGGACTATGTGGACAAAAATGCACAATAAACATTGATCAAGCCAGGAACATTTGAATTATGTTGGAATTATTTGGAAGACTGAAAAATTCATGTGAAAACAAACACCCCTGGATACATCCCTGGTTTGTAGAGTGGTAGACTCTATCTGGTACTATAGATTCTATTGTCCTGGAATCTCTTCATAATTCAGCTCATCTCAAGTTTCTCTCCCTGTTCTCCCCAAAACAAAACTTCTCCTGATTTTAAATGTCAGGACAAAGATTAAATTACTGGATGACTACTAAACATTGTACCCAAGAGATTAAACTGCTCAGTTTGTCTGTAAGTAAAGGATACATGACCTTTGTGATTGATTTGCGTACTAGTGCAGTAAATATTGAAGTCTACATTTAAAACTATTGCACACTGACTATAGATTTTAAGCCTTAGTACTCATATGAAACAGTAAATTGATTACTGAGTATACACGATGTATCTAAAGATCAGCCAGGAAATGCATTAAAATCAATCATCACAGACACCTGTTTAATAATTCACAGCGCCATCTGTCTCAGCAAGCTCAAGGGAGGTAACTCACGACAAGTTAAAACCATTTCCAAGGAAATCAATTAGTCACTTTATTAATTAAATCGTACAAGAATGGAGGATCTCAAAAAAGCTGGATCTAAAATCAGTATGACTAATTCATTTAGACAAAAATAACTAGCAGGGTTATCCCTAACAATAGATATAGCAGGGTTATCCCTAACAATAGATATAGCAGGGTTATCCCTAACAATAGATATAGCAGGGTTATCCCTAACAATAGATATAGCAGGGTTATCCCTAACAATAGATATAGCAGGGTTATCCCTAACAATAGATATAGCAGGAGGACCTTAATAGCAGAAGGGGTCTAAGGGTCGTCCCCAAACAGGGGCTTGAGAGGGGATACTAGAATAACAGGGGAACTGTCATTAAACGCAGGAAATGCCAGGCCCCTGGGTCTTAGGTACAAACCTGACAAGTGATAATCTACACTAAAAATTAAGCTGCAGGTACATACATAAGTAACTTGAAGTTATTACAGGGGACATAACTCTGAACAAAGGTAGATAACTAGAGAGGAGTGATTATAATCACATGTATCTACTAAATCTGCTCCAAGTATTTATAAAGGTAAATAACTAGAGATAAATATTACATGTACTCAATCTGCTGTTAGTATTCATAACAAAGGTAGATAACCAAAGAGATAAATATCATATACATGTATGTACCAAATCATCTGCTAGTACTGATTACCTCCCCTGATGGTCGACAACTCCACGGAAATAAGTCACCATCTACTGAAGCCTGACTAATTAACAGGGCACTAATTAACACCCTACAACACAATTAAATGTACTGTAGATAATGTTTTCTCCTATCACACATATCTATATACATGTACTACTTGTTACACAATAAGTTTACAAAGTTACACCAGGAAGTGGGACTATATCTGAAGCTTCATCTGTCTCTACTGCTTGATCCTTCTTTTCAATTTTACCTCTTCATTTATCAAGGAAACAATAATTTTTTTA
>NW_026928513.1:75000-120000 GCF_032062105.1 Saccostrea cuccullata
CTTGGTAATAGAACTGCACCCATAACTTTTACCTGGTACATTATCTGCAAGGTGTATGTTGAATTCAGCATCTAGAGCAAATCCATTAGTGTGGATCCTAAGATGTATCATCCATGCAAGTTTGAACAACATAGGGCTAATAGTTACTAAGAAATGAAACTTGCATGAAAATTTAACCTCTTCACTCATCCAAAAAAATGTAAGTCAGATTCAGCATTCGAAGCAAGCCTAGTAGAATGCAACCTTAGATGTATCGTCCATGCAAGTTTGGTCATTATAGGGCTCATAGTATCTTGGAAATGAAACCTGCACCAAAAACATTAACCTGTTCACTCAACCGGAAAATGTAGGTCAGATTCAGCATCTGAAGCAAGTCTGGTAGTGTACATCCTTAGATGTATCATCTGTGCAAGTTTGGTCAACATAGGGCTTATAGTTACTCGAAAATGAGACCTACACCCAAAACTGCACCAAAAATTTTAACCTGCTCCAAAAACATTAACCTGGTCATTCCTTTGCTGAAATTGCAGCATCTGAAACTTTGACTGGTACATGTACAATGAAACACATTAGAAACATCTTCCATGCATGTCTAATCAATATAGGACATGGAAGTACTTAAAAAGAAAACTGCTCCAAAAAACTTAACCTTAACCCGGGACGCCGACGCGGACGCTGACACCGACGCCGAGGGTATTACATAAGCTCCCCCAACTTCGTTGAGGTGAGCTAAAAAGCTGTTGATTTTATAAATCACTAAATTAATATCCTTTCACTAGGAGTCACCGTCTAATTACCCAGCATGCTTAGTGCTGAGGAACTTTCTGTCTGTTTTCACTGCATCAATCTCCTGTCACTAGGTGTCACTGTCATCACTGTCTGAGTAATTACCCAGCATGCCTAGTGCTGAGCTACTTCCTGTCTGAGAGGAGCCTGATGTTGTAGTGGAATCCTTTGAATTGTTTTTAGCCTCTTTGTGACCTGTCGCCTCGTTCTCTCGTTCCGTTTGACCTGTCCCTTTCACTTGTTCTGATTCTTTTCCCAGTCTCTGACCACAGTCTGATTTCTCTCCAGTCCTTTTTTCTTCCTTTGATTCAGCAGAGTTATCTCCCTTTAGACTGCTGTCTGATGTGTTAGCTGTTATGATATTTCCCTTTTTCCTGTTACTTTTAACCAGTTTCATCAGTGAAGCCTTGCTGCCAACAGATCCTATACTTCTCTCCCACGCGGCGGGTTTAGTTGTTTTACTGGTGCTCTGTTTACTGGTTCCCTCTCCATCCTACATAAAATGTAAATAATGATTAAAATAAAAGTGGAATACATTGCAAAGTTTTCCATTTCACATTCTTTGCAATCAAATTATAATATTAGTTTCTGTATCTGTTTTTTTAAAATTATCTTTCATTATTGTGTCAGGGTTAGGGTTTTCTCTGGTACTTACAAGCGTTAATATATCGGTAGCTTTCGCAGCATTGACTGGTCCCCTCTTAGCTGGTGGCCCCTCACTGTCCTCGTCATGAAGTCTCTTAATGCTCTGACCGTTCAACTCGCCAAAAACAGCCCTAAAAATAGAATTCTAATGGTCAGCCATATAAATACAATGATAAATGTTAGTCATACAAAAATAAATTTAAAGGTTAGGCCTAGAAATATAAGATTAAAGGTCAGCCTTGGAAAAAGGGGTAAATAACGGTTTACATATTAATTGTCTAATGAAATCAATTAAAAAACACTTTTTCTTCAACCCCCCTTTCCTCATTTTCAACTCTTAAGACTTTTGACCCGATTTATTTCTCCTCTCTCATATTACTCTACTATATCCCTTGGACCCTGTGTTAAACCCATGCCTTGATTTTTTCTCTTTCATCCCCCTGACCCTTGTATAAATATCTGTTAGATCCCAAGACCTCTGACAAAATCTCTATCTCTCTCTCTTTCTGACCCCTTGTGACCTCTGAGCTGAATTTTCACTCTTTCTGACCCCTTGTGACCCCTGCCCTGATCTGACCCCCTGTGACCTCTGACCTGATTTCTTTCTCCTCCTCCTCTTCTTGTAGCCTTTTAAGTTGTTTTTCATACTCAGCGTGAAATTTCAGCATATCTTCATGATTGACTTTAGCGTGACGTGCATTCATGTCCCGTAATTCTTCCAGCGTGTCAATTTCTTCTATCTCTTTCCTGCTTGCCTTTGTTCTGTTCTCCAGAACCTAAAAATAGATCAGATATCCTTGACATCAACACAAGATTTTTTTCTAGAATCTAAAATTAGATCAAATTTCTGTACAGTCAATGCAACACACTTATGATGGATGCTTAAAAAATGTTTTACTAAATAAATTTGCAAAATGACAGTTACTTTTACCATTGTGTTCACATGTTTAACTGATCATGAATTGCTCTGAAGATAACTACTGTGACATAAAAAAATTAACTACATCAAAGTTAACTGCATAAAAATGCATATATGTGTGGTCTTTTTGAGTATAGAAATCTATCCAATGCTTGAATGACACCCTACAAATACATGCACAATTTATATAAATAAATTTTTCCATGTTACATACAGCAAAACACACTTAATATAATGCATATTATAATGAATTGATGCTTATGGTGAACAAAGAGAAGTGATTTTTATTTCCCATGAATGCATATAAAACATATGGTGAACTTGAAGGATAAAACAAATAATGCTTATAACGAAGGAAATCCATTCATCCCTGACACTTTGTCAAAAGTGAGTTTTACTGTACACACCTTGATGTAATACACAAGTATCTGTGACGTAATACACATTTTGATGTGATACACACATATCTCTGATGTATTACACATCTTGCTGTAATACACAGGATTCTGTGATGTAATACACACCTTCATTGGGTTGTTTAGTTCCTCATCTTCTTTGTCTTTGATTTCTTTTTCCGCCATTTGCCTGGCTAATTTCTCCGCCTCGAAGAGTCGCGTAGCACCCGCCTCCAGTGTGTAGTCTGTGTTCTCCAAGTCAGTCTACAATAAACTCAATCATTAGGTTTTTTATCTCATTCTTTTATTATAGGCATGATTAGTGTTAATAAATCATTAATTCATTATCCACATAATATAAACAATATTTACATAAAGACTTATGACATACAGGGCTCTTGATACTTTGAAGTCTAAACGAAAATAAAAAAAAATTTACAGAATCAAGAGTTGAGGTAAGATCTGCTATAATTTTTATCCATTAAATGCATTTCTGTCTGACACAAAGGGTGGACACTTGATATAAAATTTGCTCTATTACCTTAAATGCGATTTCTGACACACATTGTGGTCACTTGATGTAAAATCTGTTCTATTACCTTAAATGTGATTTTTGACGCACATCGTGGACACTTAATGTAAAATCTGCTCTATTTACCTTAAATGCGATTTCTGACACACATTGTGGAACTTGATGTAAAATCTGCTCTATTTACCTTAAATGCGATTTCTGACACACATTATGGAACTTGATGTAAAATCTGCTCTATTTACCTTAAATGCAAATTTTTTACGCACATTGTGGACACTTAAGCTTGATGTAAAATCTGCTCTATTTACCTTAAATGCGATTTCTGACACACTGTTAATTCTGTTTTATTTACCTTAAATGCGATTTCTGACACACATCGTGGACACTTGATGTAGAATCTGAAGATTCGGAGTCCCAGGAAAAACTCATCCTCCACATCTTCCTTACGCGAGTTAAACTTCTTCCCTTTATAGATGTACTCCCCGCAGTTATCACACCTGTAACCATAGACACAGTCAGAATAACCATAGTAACAGTTAGAATAAAAGTTCACTAATCTATCATGTTTATTTACATATCTCAGTATCTACATGCAATATTTACATTTTATCCACATTACAGGTAAGAAATAATATTAAAATAATCCAAATGAAATATATAAAATTCTAATCATGCTAAATTCAAACTATCCTGTCTAAATCAATTCTGTCTGATCCTGCTCACTTATATAATATAGTGAGCATTCACTGGGGGGGGGGGGGGGGGGGGGGGGGGGGTGTAATAAATAACATTCAATTTTCAGTTTTACCAAAACCAATATTTTATAAACTTAGCCTGCTTACAAATAGATGAGCCTTTAATAACAGCTAAATGAAAAATAATAACAGGTAGGCATTGCATAAAAAATCTTACAATCAACTTTTACAAATCTGCTACATAACTGTGACTCGGGACAAGCCCATACAAATTACAATGATATAATGCAGGAGCAACCAGTGTTTTTTTCAGTACTTTGGGACTGGGGGCTGGGGCCCTTAGAATTGGGAATTTCAGCGTCAATTAGGCTAAATTGGGAATCTACAAGAAAACCAAGTCACTTAAAAAGCATTGTCAAAAAGCTTTGTTTTTGTCTTTGTATTACTTTAACAAACAATTTTTTAACAAATCAAGACTATTCTTGATATGAATTATCTAATTACTTGCATCAAGAACAATAGTGGTATGAATTATCTAATTATGAAGAAAATCCAACATGGCTGAAGAACCAGATCTGCTTCAACTTCACTGAAAAACATGCAATAAACAAACTGAATTTGATCACATATTTCGTAAGTTTTTCTTTGGGAAAACTTCCACTACAATTTGGGAAAATACAGGCATATTTTCAATTGGGACTGGGGCTGAATTTCGGCCCCAAATCGGCCCTAAAAAATCACTGGCAACAGAAGGGAAAATGCAGCAGACCAGACCAGGAATACAACCCTAGTTAGAATAATCTAACTGTGTCTCGGTACAAGCCCTCACCACAGTTAGAATACGTCCCATGTACTCGTAATGTAGTAAATGGAAGCGGATCCGCTTTGAAATGCTTTTGAAGAATATAAAAGGATTTGCACTGGAAATAACTACTAAATTAATCAAAACAAACCTTTTTGAGATTGCATATGCCTTTTATCCCCAAAAATAATCCATATAAAGACGAAAATCCAATTAATTTTCTCAACGTTTTTCTCTCCCTTCAAATTTACCTGCCATGTTTACATTTGCAACTCTCTGGATTGTACGAAGTAAATGCACTGAGTATGAGTTATTGCCCATGTTTCTTTTGCTACATTACGAATACAAGGAACAAATTCTATTGTTAAACCGGGTCCTTTGGACAATATTATTTTAACGATAGAACGTTCTATCTAACCCAACTCATGCCCCCTAATTTACAGTCTGTATGTATTTCTACCCATTGAGTTATCTAACCAACAGTGATCAGACCTGTCTGACCGCCACACAGGGAAGAACCATTCATACCCGGTGTGCCTATATAATTGCCCTACAGAGTTTCTAACCTTAGATACTCGCTCAAGTTGATTATCAGTGTGGATGCACGATTTTAGAAATATATATCCTTTATTTAATCTACAGGATAGTGACATACCTCATATTCATTGGTGCCATTATTCTGATGTTAAACGGTCGGTTTTTCTGTGTTTTCATCTTCGGAATGTTCGAGGGGTCGAAATCTGGGGGATAGTATTTCTGTTACAAATAAAAAAACATGTTAAGCAAACTTATTGTAAACTAATCAATAGAAAATAACTGTACACCAGGGTATTGTTATACTTACGTTCAAAACCTTCCTTTCTGACATTTCTACAAAATAAACTAAACTTTCAAAGGGACTGGGATTTAAATGGAAGAACGTCAGAAAAAGACGTTTAGTAACTCAGTCGGATATTATTCGATCACAATTAGACTGGTACTCTAGCATATACTTTATCGCAGCAGATTAAGGAGCAGAAAACCAGTACAATATTTAGTTAACACGTTCTATAAGTTATTCGTGAAAAACACGTTGTTTTAAGACCTTAAGGGTCTTAACCCTTGTTTTTACATTTAGCACACAGTTCAAATATTTATAATTATCCTCAGCGTTAGACATTTCATTATTTTGTCCACTCATATTATTTATATTCATGATCTCGCAAAAAAGAATTAATTTATTCAGAGACATATTTCTTTGGGGAAATTAAGGTTAAAAAATTACCGCAATCTAATTTTTTTCTTCAGTTAAAATTAATGTAAGGTAAAATCCTTATTTTCCAAAATGTTTTTGAAATGTTTTAATAATGATTCAAAGGGTATGTTTAGATTTCAAATATTTGAAAAAGAAATATTACGTTTTAAAGCGTTCTATAAACATAAAATGAAACATTCCTTTTTCCATAAATCGGAAACATTGCATTATTTTTCTGATACATTTGGAAGGGACATTCTCTAAATGTTTTTAAAACATTCTTAATATTGTTTAATAAACATTTTTCTAAAGTGTTTTTGAAATGTTTTTTTTTAAATGATTCAAAAGGTATGTTCAGTTTAGCTTTCAAATATTAAAGATTTTTTTATTACGTTTTAAAAACATTCTTAAAACATGAAATTAAACATTCCTTTTCTGTAAATCTGAAACATCGAATATTACGTTTCTGAAACATTTGGAAGGGGCATTTTTAAAATGTTTTTAAAACATTCTTAATAACACTTTTAGTTAAACATTTAAATATTTTAGACCTATGTCATTGTATGTAGTGAAAATGTTTTGAAAACATTAAATAATCTTTTTTTAATTTTTTTTTTTTACCACAACTGAAACATTTTAATTATAGTTTTTACAAAATTCTTTGGAAAGTTTGAAACATTTTCAAAATGTTTCTAAAAGATTTATATGCTTGCGGCGACATTTAAGTTATTTAGTAATTTTCAGAGTTTGTTGTGAGAATGTTTTTTAGAACATTTAATTTCATGTGCACCCCTTTTTAAAGACTCCATTTTCATTTGTCATTCAGTGCTGCAACATTTTGTAATGTTACTTTCAAAAATTTTCTAAAACATTTAATGTATGATTGCAATTTTCCTACAATTGAGTTTATGGGAAAAAACAAGAATATGTAGAAAGATTAGTGTTGAGATGAGGCGTTGTACTTTTTTAATTGAAAGATTAAGGTATTAGGTATTTTACAATGATTTCCTTTTAAATATAAACTAGAGGTACTGTGAGCAATGAGCTCACTAAATGATACCCCCCGCCTCCCATAATGTCGATGTGTTGCTATATATTGTTTTACGGTAATGAGTAAAGAGGAATAACTCGTCCAATCAAATGTTATCCAGAAGCTTCTATTATGTGACGTCATAGGTAAACAAAAAATGGCAATGTCCATGTTTTGCTCTGGGAAACGTAAAATACGTGTCGAATAAAAAAATAAAATAGGAGGTGCACAATGGCAATATGTAATAAAGATTCTGTGAAAGTTTCATTAAATTTCACTCAGTAGTTTAAGAGGAGTTGCGGATAAGAGAAAAAGCGTAACAGATGTAAGCAAGAATTTTCTTTAAATACATGAAATATTTAAAAGAATATGAAAAAAAATAAAATCTATTCGGACGACAGACAGACGGACGGACGGACGGACAGACGGACGGACGGACGGACAGACGGACGGACGGACGGACGGACAGACGTACAGACGGACGGAAATCCCGATCACTATATACCCTCCCGCTTTCCAAGCGGGGGGTATAATAAATGAATAAAAAAAAAATAAGCATATACTCTTTATGATATGTAATAGTACAGTCTTTATTTAAATCTCGTCTTCATCAAATTTGTGATCCACCCAGAATTTAGGTCAGTTTCAGTGTCATGATAACCTTGTTAGGCAATTCGTCTGCTGGAAAGCGCTTTACAGAGTATAGTGGTGGTTTGCAAAAAATTTGGGCCAAAATTTGAATTTTGGCAAAGAAGATGTGCGCTGAAAAAACGTGTAGCTATAAAAGACATAGCGTAAAGGTAAAAACATGTATTTGAATTGAATAGGACATATAGTTTAGGCAGCACAATTACATCATTGTCCTTGATACAAGTATTCGTTGTATTTGTGAAATGTTAATCATCCTATAATTAAAATGTTTATTAAAAGCTAGGTGAAATTACTTTGCAGCAAGATGTGGTCCATCATCCAAATTTCGTTCAAATTCCCACATTCAAAAGAACCTCCTCTGGTGAAGGCATAATTGCATGGTGTAATATTATACTCATCAATAATATTATATTATACATTTTATATCGACTGAGTTCGAGGGAAACATGCGTTTTGTCCGACAGGCCGAAGGTGGACAGTTTGGTTCGAGGGTCATGTATAATGTAATGTATAATGTAATGTAACCATACACAGTCACATACAATGTAATGAACAACTATGTACAGTCACATACAATGTAATGAACAACTATGTACAGTCACATACAATGTAATGAACAACTATGCACAGTCACATACAATGTAATGTAACCATATACAGTCACATACAATTTAATGTAATCATGTACAGTCACATACAATGTAATAAAACCATATACAAACACATACAATGAAATGTAGTCATATACAGTCACATGCAATGTAATAAAACCATATACAAACACATACGATGTAATGTAGTCATATACAGTCACATACAATGTAATGAACAACTATGTACAGTCACATACAATGTAATGAACAACTATGTACAGTCACATACAATGTAATGTAACCATATACAGACACATACAATGTAATGTAATCATGTACAGTCACATACAATGTAATGTAACCAAATACATACATATACAATGTAATGTAATCATATACAGTCACATACAATGTAATGTAACCATATACAGTCACACACAATGTAATGTAACCATATACAGTCACATACAATGTAATGTAACCATATACAGTCACACACAATGTAATGTAACCATATACAGTCACATACAATGTAATGTAACCATATACAGTCACACACAATGTAATATAACTATAAACAGTTACATATAATGTAATGTAACCATATACAGTCACATACAATGTAATGTAACCATATACAGTCACATATAATGTAATGTAACCATATACATACATATAATGTAATGTAATTATAAACAGTTACATACAATGTAATGTAACCATATACAGTCACATATAATGTAATGTAACCATATACATACAGTGTAATGTAATCATACTAGCCACGTACAATGTATTCTAAGTATATACAGTAACATATATTGTAATGCAACCATATTTACATTTACAGCCACATACGGTGTAATATATAATTTATTACCATATATTCTAACATTTTGTGCAATGAAATGAATAATTTTAATGTGCTTTATAATGCATTATTTGTTTGTTATGAATTTACTTTGCCAGTTTTAATTCTGTGATCTTGTATAACGTTTGGGTGTAGCAGCAGAGTGAAGCGGACTATCTTCAGTGAGCTCTCACATTTTATCATAAAGACATATATCCTTAAGTTTACAAGATTAGGATAATATAGTTCAACCTCATCAACATCAAACAGCAAGATATTCAGCTTCAAGTTTAAAATCTGTATAAATTTGATTAATTTAATGCATGTGATTTTTCAAACTGATTAAGGTTTCTTTTCCTGGTGTGTGTGACCACTCGGCTTGACACAGAAAATTAATACAGCCACTGGCAACCTTTACATGTAACACAGTAAGAAAATGTAAAACAAAAAATCATGATCAAAAACAACAGTATTTTATTCTCATTTTCATAAAAGTTCAATAAAACAAAGACCGGCTATAAATCAATATCCAAGGGATATACTTTCAAAAATAACACATTTAAAATTTGCTTCATATGAGAGCTAACAAGTAATAAATCACTGAATTAAAACATTGCGGCTCATCATTAGGCCTATAAAATGTTACCAAATAGTAAATTAAATCACTGGTTTAAAGCCCTTTGGTTAATCATTGGGCCAATTAAAATGCTACCAAATAGTAAATCACTGAATTAAATCCATGTGGTTAAATATCAGGTCTAAATATCAACAGAATTATATTACAATTCTTGCGATTTACATTTCATGTTACTGTGTTTAGGGTTATTTTCGTCCAATCTTATTCCGCCTTTTCACACGTGTAAACAATTTAGCCCTGTTTTGAATTTGTCAACACAATTCTGTATAAGTAATGATGTCATTTTCTTTGAATTTGCCTCATTTAAAATTTACCTATTGTGACAAGGGCTAAAAGGGTGAAAAATAAAACTTGACAAAAATTTCCCAGTAAACAGCATTCCCGACATTGATTTTAGAGAATATAAATCAAATTAAATGCTTCTGCTTTGAAAAATATTTACTTAATACATATTTCCTTTTTTTAGCATTGGGGGAGGGGTGTATTGTGTAAATATAGCATAATGTCCCTCAGAAAAATAACACATATTCATTCTGCTTTGATCAATTGCGAAACCAAAAAAATTAACACACCATTAAAACAATGTATGTAGCACCTACCGGTAATTCATCAACTTAGATTATCTACTTTATATTGTATGGCCACTTATGAAGATTATCTACTTTTAATTGTATGGCCACTTATAAGACTAGCTTTAGTATGCATGGTATGTGTACCACATCATCAGCTTAGCTACTTAGACCTGCTACTTTATAGCTACTGATAGATTTAAAGTTTGTGTTACACATCATCAGCTTAGCTACTTAGAACAGCTACTTTATAGCTACTGATAGAGTTAAAGTTTGCGTACCACATCATCAGCTTAGCTACTTAGAACAGCTACTTTATAGCTACTGATAGAGTTAAAGTTTGTGTTACACATCATCAGCTTAGCTACTTAGAACAGCTACTTTATAGCTACTGATAGAGTTAAAGTTTGCGTACCACATCATCAACTCAGCTACTTAGATCAGAAGTGATGAAATTATACAATAACAACAGATTGAGGGTTTCTAATGCGTATGTCAAAACTGATAAAAACAAAGCCCTTGACTCAAATAATACAGAAATTTAAAGCAGTATTTTATTCTCATTTTCATAAAAGTTCAATAAAACAAAGACTCAATATAATACAGAAATTTAAAGCTACTCAATATCAAAACAAACAAGATTCAGACATGAATATATAATTACAAGTGTATAATAATTTCTGATCTAAAATGTTAACTAAAAGGCATAAAATTTGGTATAACTAAAAATCGTGTTAAAATCACAGGCAAAAATACAAAAAATAAACCAGAAATGTTAATATCAAAGGATAAGCTGTCCCTTTCTCCCTCATACTCTAATACAGCACTTAACATCACAGATAAGAAATAGTCACATCACATACTTCATAAATCTATCAAAGGCAATGTTGACAAGAAGTACAGCATTACAAAAATGTTACACAAGTTAACACCTGATGGTTTATAAACAAACACCTGATGGTCTGCTGCTTCTCCTAGACTGCATCCAAGGAAGGAACCCGGGGAATTCATGTGAATACAACTATCCTCTGTATAATAACTAGCATAACTGCTATATGAGAGGTCATGTGACATGCACATGAGAGGTCATGTGATAAAGTCATGTGATATGTTCTTCCCTGTGCTGCAAGCAAACCTCTTCACTTTGGCAATGCCATACCGGTGTCAGAATAAAATCACAGACCACTGACCTGGGATGGGAGGCTGATAAAACATGACACACATGATGCGGGGCTTTATCATTCTTATTGGTGACCTGATTTGGTGACCTTTGACCTCTGCTACCTGTCTGCCAGCTTTTTCTCAAGTCCGTGGTCTTTCCGATGACTTTGTATCACTCGCCATAACCGACACAGAACTCCACCCCTGTAAAATAATACCAAACACTAAATATACTTCAACCTGATTTTAAATAATCACTTAAACCCTTATAATGGTGAAGAATCTCATCTCAGTCGAGAAACAATTTTGGTGCAATATTTTTCAGGTTGGGTCTAGTGCAATATTTATAATTTTGTTTGCAGTGCAATATGTTTCAGGTTTTGAATAGAGTAATATTTCTAAGCTTATGACAGGTATAGTGGAAAATTTTCACATCTAAAAAGTGCAATATTTTTTCAGGTCTCCTATGGTGCAATATTTATCACTTATTATACTGAGTGCAATATTTGTCAGATTTTGTACAATGCAATATTTATCACTTATTATACTGAGTGCAATATTTGTCAGATTTTGTACAATGCAATATTTATCACTGAGAATATTCAAAGATTATCAGCTTCTTAAATCACTAAATGTTTATAATGCTCAGTACATGTCAATGAAAATTCAAACACTGACCTAAGTCCAAGCTTCTGAAGGTCATCATAACGAACAATCTCGAGGAAATCCGACAATACAAACTGTTCCTGAGTAATCTAAAAATAAACAACAAAAAAAGTAGCTACAGTAAAATATTTAAAAAACACATTTAACTATTAAAATCAAGTTAAACTATGGGATTGTGTTTTCAATAAATGTATGGTTATACCAGGTTTATCGAGTTTACTAGTGATAACAATAAGACGTAATAATTACCAGGTCTATTGAGTAGGGCTGGGTATTGAAAGAAATTTTTCGATACGATACATATTGCAATACAGAGGTGCGATATGCGATACAAATTGCCGATACAGACAAATGAGAATTACACTATTTTTTGCATGTTTTTTTTTTTTCAAGAGGTGATAGTATTTTTTGATTACAGCATAAAACAATAATAAATCATTTTAAATCCTTGTTTTTTTTTTATTCTCTGAATGGAAAAGTGTATGACAGAATAATGCTATTTGCCCATACTTTTCTTCAGAAAAATAAAGGCATCGATCCACTTAGGTTTCAGACAAGCCCTAATGTGCATGTAAATATGTTGCCACTGGTGCTAAATACTCGTTCTGAAGCCACAGACATCACAACATTGACCTGTTTGACTGTGTTGATACTTCACTTGACGTCGTATTCGTGGAAGTAATGGCAGATAAAAAAATTTACCAAATTGCTTTGAGTTAAAATAAATTATGACTTAAAAATTCTGATTGATATCTTATTATCAGTTTACATTCCATGACTTTTTTTTTCGACGCTTCATTTTACCTACCGGATTGCCTCCAAGAATCACAGTAGCAAAAAGGTCAATGTTGCGATGCCGGCTGAGACGGGTAATAATATATAGGCTCTTTGTTTCACTAGAACTTGCGACTTCTTGTTGACATATATAATTACATTTTGCCTTTTTGCTGCTAACTTTTACGTAGCGACCCTAACCCTACACTTTTGACATGTTTACATGCGTTTATACGATTTTTGATAAGTCGTTCGTAATATTAGTCACTTTGACGTTTTTCTTTCTCTTAATTAAACGTTGAAATAATCGAGCAATACGCAAGCATCTCTGTATCGGTTATCGTATTGCTAAAAATTATCGATATATACCGATTACCGATATATTGATCCAGCCCTACTATTGAGTTTACTGGTGATAACAATAAGACGTTACTGTAACAATAATTACCAGGTCTATAACATCCTCGTCAAACTTCCTGTCGCGGAGCCAGGTCACCAAAGCCTCGTCTGGGGGCTCGTGGATGGACGGGACTAAAAATAGAAACCAATCAAAACCTTCAATTCTGTGAAAAGATTAGGCATTTTCACTGTACTGAAAATAGCTCTAGCAAAATAGAATGCCAATATTTCCCCCAATTTCTTTGAAGGAAACAAAGAACAAATGGCCCATGGGTCTCATCACTCATCTGAACACTTTAGTTAGGGATAAACAATAATCACTTTGGTACTAAAAAGTTTAATTTATAGTAATTGGTCATGACTGATGATTTCACCAAAGTTAACATGATTCCATATTAATATGACAAATAATGGCTTTGCTGTTTTTGAGAAGCACATTTTTCAAGGTTTTTCCTTTCTGTTTCTGTATAAAGTTCATCCCCTGCACTGGTATTATCGTAATATGAACATGATGAAGGCTATGATTTTAACAGACTTGATGTAATGAACATGGTATTTAAGTTTACACTTGTCTGATTCAATGGTTTTCTAAAAGATAATACTTGAAACATGCCATTTTAGCTATCCCTTAATTATCTCCCCTTTAGAAATGCTGTGACCCTTGAACAAACTTTAACATCCTTTATGCATGCCTTGAGGCAAGTTTGTTGAAATTTTTCCAGTGAATCTAGAGATCAAGATGAAACTGACAGCAATGATGAGGCAACAGACAGTAGACAAGTCTTAATCAGATAAGCTCATTTTAGCCTTTGGCTCATGTTAGCTAATAATGGTGAGAAATTTTTAGGAAAATATCAATTTTCTGGTACCATAAGCATTTATTTGAATTCAGCTGCATTTCAAGGTGTGTTTGCTATATTCTGACATAATTGGTAAATAGGAAGCTAAGTTTTTACACATCTATTATCTTTGCAACAAATGGTTTTATTAACAAAATAGTAAGAAGCTTGTTTTACAAATCTGACCTCTAGAACTGGTAATGGTTGCAGCAGACACATCATTTATTGAGGAGAGGGCTCTACAATGAAAATCAAACAACATTAAAGGGATTTATCCATAGTTAGTTCTCATATGACATATTTTCTCCCAGAGTTATTTCCCTTGGCTGCAATCCTAATGGTCAACCTAGTAATTTCTCCTTTTTTGTATTACTAGATTTAAGATGGTGTAGCATAAAAATTGGGAGAAAATCTTTATAGAATAAAAATTATGAAAGAAAGGAGGCAATAACAAATGTATAATTACTTCTCAGAAAAACATGCAAAGTTAAAGTTAGTTGAATAATGAAGGAACATGAGGATGTTGACCTCCAATATGGCAGCTAATGGGAAATAACTCATGTTAATTCAGGCCTTCTGAAAACTATCAATTGTTTATCTTGCTGATGGTGCTAAATCCCCTCTCCACATCATATGCAATATTTTCAAATTGATTTTTGTTAACCAGGACATTCCTTTACCTCCACTTACTGTATATTTTGTAGATGAGTTTTCTTTTCCTCGATTGTTTTACGTAGAACATCTCCATACATTTTATTGACTTACTGTATATTTTGTAGATGAGTTTTCTTTTCCTCGATTGTTTTACGTAGAACATCTCCATACATTTAATTGACTTACTGTATATTTTGTAGATGAGTTTTCTTTTCCTCGATTGTTTTACGTAGAACATCTCCATACATTTTATTGACTTACTGTATATTTTGTAGATGAGTTTTCTTTTCCTCGATTGTTTTACGTAGAACATCTCCATACATTTTATTGACTTACTGTATATTTTGTAGATGAGTTTTCTTTTCCTCGATTGTTTTACGTAGAACATCTCCATACATTTTATTGACTTACTGTATATTTTGTAGATGAGTTTTCTTTTCCTCGATTGTTTTACGTAGAACATCTCCATACATTTTATTGACTTACTGTATATTTTGTAGATGAGTTTTCTTTTCCTCGATTGTTTTACGTAGAACATCTCCATACATTTTGTTGACTTCTACAAGCTGCTGTAGTAATCTATAAAATACAAAACACTGACTCAGGTGTCAACGTATTATAGATTTAATGTAATATTTATTTCAGGAAAATCTATATAATATACTTTTAAAAGCACACAATATAAATATGAAAATTTGGCATACACATGATATGTTTGGCATATTACTTTAAACGATAAAATTTACTGCATGTTTACTCAAGGTAAAAACCTGGCTCACTTCTATTACATCATTCTTCAGTTATTATGGCTACATTTTAAATAATCACAGTAACTTAAATTAAGTTTTTAAAACCATGGTAACTAAATGTAAGTTACCATGGTAACTAAATGTAATTTCTGTTTTCATGGTAACCAATGTATGTTCCTTTAACCATAATAACTATGGTAACTACATGCAGGTTTTTATAACCACAATAACTAAATCTATAACCATGTTAACTAGATGTAATTTTAGAATCTGTACTATCTATTATAACTAAATGTTGGTATCTATGGCCATGGTAACTAGATTTATATCTGTATCTATGACAATGTTAACTAGATGATATTTCTGTATCCATGGTAAGGCCATATAAAATTGAAATCTTGGTTCTCAGGCCCGCGCGCATCCGTTTTGAGGTAGCCGCATTGCCGATTTTATTGAATTTTTGATAAAATAAAAAGTTGGTATTGCGGAGACCAATTAAAAAAAATTCCGACCTCATTTTGTTTCTGTATATTTTAGATATTCAAATATCACTTCTGGTAGCCATTTACAATGAGATTTTGGCTACTTCGTTTGAAAATACATCTCGAGGACATTACCTACGATGTTTACACGCTGTTAAGCAGTGGATAAAGCAGAAATTTTGACCAGAAATGGAAAGTATATCTGTGATTAAAAAATATCTTTATGTTAAAGAAAATTCGGAAATTAAAATTAAAAAAAATACCTCCCTCATCTACTTTATTGCCAATAAAATGAAAAATAAAATGCCGCCCTCCCGCATCTGTTTTGGAAAAAATAGGCCTGAGAACCAGGGAATTAAATTTAAATAGCCTAATTAGGCATTTTTTCTGTATCTATGACGACTTACTGCATGTTTTCGTCCTGCACCGTTTCCAGCTGTAGTTGTAGTTCATTGACGGCAGAACTCCGATACAGCGCGGCCGACTTCCCCGAGTTTGTGGACGGAACCCCCGACGTCTCGACCTCTTCCTCCTTAGCCCCGGCGATGTTTGCCCCCAAATCTGAAAAATGTACTCAGAAAATAACCACAAATACAAAACAAAAACCAAAACTTGTCTGGTGCTCAGAAATTAACCTCACTTAGCCCCAGCAATGTTTGAAATCTGAAAAATGTACTCAGAAATTAACCTCAAAATGTAAAACAAAAATCCAGTTTGTTAGTTGACTGGTGCTTACATCAGTAGATTATCAGTTGACTTACCTGAACAGATTATTAGTTGATTAGTGGTTTACCTTTAATTAGTAGATTATAAGGAGACAGGTGACTTACCTGAGTAGATTATCAGTTAAATAGTGACTTACCTGGGGAGAGAATCATGATGGCCTCCTGTAAAGCCCCCCTCAGTAAATTATCAGGTGATTAGTGACTTACCTCTGTAAATTATCAGGTGATTAGTGACTTACCTCAGTAAATTATCAGGTAATTTGTGACTTACCTCAGTAAATTATCAGGTGATTAGTGACTTACCTGGAGAGAGAATCATGATGGCCTCCTGTACCGTCCCCCTCAGTAGATTATCAGGTGATTAGTGACTTACCTCAGTAGATTATCAGGTGATTAGTGACTTACCTGGGGAGAGAATCATGATGGCCTCCTGTACCGTCCCCCTCAGTAAATTATCAGGTGATTAGTGACTTACCTCAGTAAATTATCAGGTGATTAGTGACTTACCTCAGTAGATTATCAGGTAATTTGTGACTTACCTCAGTAAATTATCAGGTGATTAGTGACTTACCTCAGTAAATTATCAGGTGATTAGTGACTTACCTGGAGAGAGAATCATGATGGCCTCCTGTACCGCCCCCCTCAGTAGATTATCAGGTGATTAGTGACTTACCTCAGTAGATTATCAGGTGATTAGTGACTTACCTCAGTAAATTATCAGGTGATTAGTGACTTACCTCAGTAAATTATCAGGTGATTAGTGACTTACCTGGGGAGAGAATCATGATGGCCTCCTATACCGCCCCCCTCAGTAAATTTTTAGGTGATTAGTGACTTACCTCAGTAAATTATCAGGTGGTTAGTGACTTACCTCAGTAAATTACCAGGTGATTAGTGACTTACCTCAGTAGTTTATCAGGTGATTAGTGACTTACCTCAGTAAATTATCAGGTGATTAGTGACTTACCTGGAGAGAGAATCATGATGGCCTCCTGTACAGCCCCCCTCAGTAAATTATCCAGGGCAAACATCCAGTGAGGTTGAATGCTGTGACTTTTTAAATGTTTACTAACCTACAATTTAAAAAAGTATGTTTCTATATGTGCATTGTAAACATTACTTCATGCACTTAATATAATGAAAGATTAAAATCACAAACATTTGTAGTTAATGTAATAATTAATGCATTTTTTAAACACATCACAATTAAATTTCCACTTTATATTATAAAGAAGACACAATAAGAACTCACAGCTTCATGGAACACATATAATGCCAGCTGTATCTCCATTAGAGCAGCAGCATCAAAGTCCACAGCCTGACGAAGTTGTTCTGAAGGAGTTACAAAAAATTAAAATCAATTAATATCAAATGGCCCCATGTTATCTGTAACGGCCCAGTGCCTCATGGGTAATGGCTTATTGTCTGATCGTTAATGAAAAAGTGTTTTATGGGTGATGACCAAATGTTTTATGAATATTGACCCTATGTCTTATGGGTAGCATTATAGGTAATAGCCCAGTGTCTTATAGGTAATGCCCCAGTGTTTGTTTCCTTGGTAACGACCCAGTGTCATCTGACAGTATTCTATTATTGCATTCTCTCAGTGAACACAATTTCAATCTATGAAATCATTTCTAATTTTCCCAGGGTTTAATTCTGATCACTTTCATGGTCTGGAGATCCCTAAACTATCTCCTCCATGAAATGTAAATTTGAAAAACATAAAACTGAACACATTTTTAACCAAGAAACCACTATAACAAACCGTTTTCTCAAAGTAAGAAAAGTGAACCTGCTATTTTTAGTAATTTTTTCAGTAACAACTTCCGGTGAGATTGTTTTTATTTACAAAATGACGATAAGAAGAAGACAGTACCTAATGTATCTTTGATGCAGTGTTTACAGTTTGGGTCTGCAATGTAGTTCTTTAAGCTGACCAGTAACCATCGTAAATGTTCCTGGAAAAGAAAGAAATTGAAAAAGAGAAATGCTAGAGAAATTCAACAGCTGACACTACATCAAGAAGTTTATTCTTTTCTGAGGTTTTTCGTGTAATGAAATCAATTCATATTGTTTTTCACTTGAAAGTTATTTTTCAATTAAATTTTAGCTTAAAAATATAATGTTTTTCACTTGAATGTTAAGGTCCTTTATGACATTCTGAGTGCAAATGTACTCACCACAGACAGCTTGGGATTTGAAATGGTGGCATCTTTGTGAAGAAAATTCAGCCATGTGTCACAAATCTATGAAACAAAGTTAAGATTTAATATCATCAATTTTAAACAGATGGTAATAATCTAACTGAAGATAAAGGAGTTAAGAGAGGACACACCATGAGAGGGCTTTATTGTGGAGGAAATTGGAGTCTATATGGGCCCATATCTGACTCAAAGATGATTCTTTTGACCAAAATTGAAACGATGGACAAATGAACCTGACGTGTAGGTTTGTTAGCTATGCAACACAACCACTGAAGTGCAATAATTGTTTTCTTTGTTAGAATGTGTACAAGCATTAATTACCTGTTCTTTGACCTACTGAATAATACTCACCTATAAGTCGGTCCGCATATAAGAAGGTTGTATATTTTAAGCTTTTAATAGAGGGGTTAACCCTCTAAAATACCAGCCTTTTTATAACTTGCCTTTAAATCAGATGATAAGTCTTGGACCAAAATCTGACTCCCAAAAACCGATTTATAGGCAAGTACATACAGTACGTGATGATATGTATACAAGCATTAATTACCTGTTCCATATCCTTTGTCAGAATGTGTACCAGCGTTATTCGTCGCTCCGAATCCTTCCGCAGTAAATAAAACCCTCCGTGTGCAGAACTGTCATGGGAATTATGGTCCATATCTCCGATGTCGGGGGACAGATTCAGCATGCTAGAGCTCCCCGATAATCCCGAACTACCGGCGTCAGAGCTGAAACAAAGCAAAAGTCACTGACCACTGGACACTACACATCAAAGGCCAGTGATTATTGGACACTTCACTTCAAAGGCTTAGAAATTACACAATGTCTTGGTCAATCTAAAGGAAAACTAGAAATTAAAGACCACTAGGTCTTTTTATGGGTTAAATAACTGGATAAGGTTACTGTCCATTTGCCTCACTGTAAAAACAAGGTATGATCAGGCCATTTTTAGAATAATGTTTGCTTGCTCTCTCCCTGACTCTGGGTCAATTTATTGGGTGGTAGGTAGCTGGGAAAATTTTTTCCCCAGAACATTTTTTGTTGACAAAATAAGAGGAATAAAAAGAAAGAAAATATTGTGTCCAGGAATGTAAAAAAAAAATTGATTTGGGCAATTTTTAGTCAGTTGGTCGGGAGAGGGCAACCAACCAAATTCTTTTTAAAGATGGCCTCATCAAAAACAAAAAGATAAGGGAGTCAAACCTACATCTTGAAAGATCATTTAATTGCTTAAAGGCTAAAGGTTAAGTATAGGTCATAAAAAATATTAATGAATAAATTTTATAATAATCATATAAAACATATAAATATATATTTAAAAGAAAAAAAATATACAAAGGAAGACAAAATCCAGGATAAAAACAATGGTAAAAAAAAATTAGAATGAATTTCCTGCTCCACAAATTTGACCCTGTTTTATCCACAAAATGTGGTTTAGATCTAGAACTCTTTCTGATGCTTTATTTTTCTAATATTTGACTCCTGAACTTGACAAATGTGTATTTTTAGTAAGTCAGGCTTTGAATTTTCTAATGTAACTTGGCCACAAGTAAAATAAGAAAGAATGGCTTCTGATCATCAAATTTTGAACTATTGTTACAGAACGTAGTGAAAAGAAATGATGATGGTGATAAAAATAATGGACTTCCAACTAAATTATCTAGTCCTTCTAAAGAAATTAATATTTGACAAAGTTTGGTTGATATTGACCAGAAAAATCTGATCAGAATTGAAACTCAATACAGCTTAGGAATTGAGGTGAACTAAAAATGCACTGAACATGCAGGAATAAAATTCATGCTAATATCAAAAGTGATTAATGAGTACTATAGTTATCCTTGGTAAAACAGACATTTTTTGTTTTTAAAAGAAGAAGAAAAATCAATGATGAACATGTAAGAAAAAAAATGACAGATTACATGTAAAGACAAAATGTAGTACAATACTGTATGAAGGAGAAATTGGGGGAAAAATTCTAACCAACGTACTGATATAACTGTTATAAATATGTATTGTTATAACTGCTGAATATCAAATGATATGAACTGCCAGGTTATGTAAAAGTTCCTGGAAATTTGACATAATTTGAACATCCACTAGAATTTTTTTTTATCTGATTTCAAAGGTAATTACAAACTTCTGCTGCTGGAATAAGAACGCTACATAAGAAAAAGATGAAAGCAGAACATGCCGATAAATAACTCCTTAATCCCTTTACTTGACTTGTTAGTATCCTGTTGGTTATGTAATTAATGTTTGTAGGTTAAGACTTAGTTAAAGCAATGATGTTAGATGAAGGATAAAATCAACAGTTATAAGAAGACATATAAGATTCTAGAAAAAAAGAGAGAAATTAGAGGACACAGATTTAACTCTGTAGCCTGACCCTCTGATGAGGCTGACCTTGACCTTATAAATCTCCATTAAATCTATAGATAATGGGGGATTCCAGAAATCTGTTTTAAGGCCACACCAATAATTTTTTTGTTGGTCGGACCTGCAGGCTTTTGTTTTAGTAAAACTTTACAAATGATACTAATTTAAATTCCCTGCACCAAGGGAACACTGTGCTATTTTCTGTTCCATTTCCACTCTATGAATCGAAATTTTAATCTGCTTAATCTGCAAAGCAGAAAAAATATAATTGGCCGCTCAATTTTTTTTATGTTTCGCCTAAAAATTTTGCGTACAAATTAAAAGTAATAAATAAATATTATTTTTCAACCGCTTGCCCGTTCGCACTTTTTTCATCAAATGTTTGATGAACAAGAAATTAAATTGATGTGGTCTTACTTTAAATTGACAAAGACTAAACGCATCCAAATAAAATTTTTAAAAAGACGCTAGCCTTCAGCAGAGAGACAGGCTGCTTTCTACGACAGAAAAGGGCTCCGTGAATAAGAGAGAGGTGGGCGTGACTACATCATGTTACCACGGTTACCTGTACGTAAACCCCTCCAAGGTCATGGGTGAGGGGCACCGCGTGAGTGGTGATGGCGACCTGTAAATAACAGCCAATCACAAACAAGCATTCATATCATGTGACATAACCAGATCATACATTGTAACAAAATCTAGAAATCATTCTCTACTCACAATAATCTCATATGCAGTGTAAACATCTACATAGATATAGTCATATGTTTCATTCCTTACCAGGTATCTAGACCCTTAATAAGACTTTAAGATCAAATGTTCAATGGTTCCAAAAAAATTTTAGCATACATTTAGGGGGTTTGAGAAATTTTAAAATAAAAAAATTCTTTATTTATATATTCAAACAAAAAATAAAATTAGTACTTAATATCTAATTTACCAAATTAATATATGTTTATTTATTTATTTCCACAACTATTTAGAAGCCCTAGGGATGAACATCATCATTAGTTAAGCATTATAAAAGCTGCACAAAAACTTCAAATATTGGAACTTTTTAATCATTCAACATGTTCAATGTATACGAAAAAAGTTGAAAACTTCGTTGTCTGTCTCTCCTTCAGAAACAACTGAAAGAACATGAAAGTGACTTAACTTATTCATTACTCATATAAATATGTGTGATTTTATATTTGCTTTTTATAGCTTGATGAAATGGAGTTATTCAGTTAGCAAGCCTAATTATGGATGAAACCTAAATTCACATGTCAATATACAACCAATCTATCAATCCCCTACCTAAATACCTAATACACCAATAATACACCCATACTTCTATTGAGGTCTGATCAATATTGACTTTTACTATGATCAAGCACATACAATCTCCTGCATCCACATGTAATGAATTAAAAGCATTCTGGGTAATGAATTAAAAGCATTCTGGGTAAGAATTTATCATGTTTTTTTAATGACTCCAAATGACTTAGGCTGTCCAATGTTAATTCTGTGTTTAACATCACCAATGTGCATGTAGGTTTTATAGAAATTGGCAACTAAAATAAAATAATTTCCAATAAATGGTTACAAATATTACATATTTTAATTCATGTAGATGAGTCCATACTCATTTGTTGGAAAATTTTGTTTAATTAAATATTCATTTTCTCTCTCCCACATAACACTGCCATTAATTGGTAATGTTTAATGCAGAACTTACTTAAGCCAGCCCTAAAGCATAAAAAAATCTTTAAAAAGAGAAGAAAAGATGAAATCTGAAATGAATGACATGCATTCTTATAACATTGATTTACTTGTCTAATTCTTACACTGTCTATCACTTCCCTAACTCCAAAATGAGGCACACATGCATGCTCACATGCAGTTTACAGCACAACTATTAGTTTGTTTTTTTTTTAATTTCCAAGTCAATACAAAAATTTGCAATTTTCAAATCAATATAACCTTTACAAGAGGCCCATGGGCCTTAATGATAACCTGGACATTTTGAATTTCTCACTCTGGTCCTAGAATTTACATTGAATGAGATGACCAAATATTTAACATTTTGCTGAGGACTCTATAATCATTATATTACTGCAGACTGTCTATCAGAAATCCAAAAGAGAAGATGTAACACTGTATAACAGATTTCAAAGTCTAACTAAGCCATGATTATTATAAATAAGGATTTTACCAATCATATTATCATTGATTATTAGTTTAAGGCTTTGATTAAATGCTAGGAAAAAAGTATGCAAATGGTTTAACCCTGTTAACAATGAGTGTTCCTGAACACAGAATATACTGTCACAGTGATAATGTTGAACACACAATATACTGTCACAGTGATAATGTTGAACACAGAATATACTGTCACAGTGATAATGTTGAACACAGAATATACTGTCACAGTGTTAATGTTGAACACAGAATATACTGTCACAGTGATAATGTTGAACACTGAATATACTGTCACAGTGATAATGTTGAAAACCAACATGACCAAGCTGTTTATGAGTCAATATGATTATATGTCCATCACAGATATTAATATTTTACCAAATATGGTAAATATTATGTATACAGTTAAATTTTATTGAAAATATAAATTGTATAATTATCAATCTTGCTATATGAAGCTCTTTAAGCAAAGCTATTCTAATTGATTCATGTGGAGTAAAAACCCTGGCACCACCTCCATATCTGATCCCTAATTGATAGACTCTTAAAAATATTATAGTAATCTAGTTTCATTGATTGTATGATTTTTCCAATTCTTTTGTCAACATGTTGATAACAATATTACACGGTGCTCAACCTGTGCAGTCATAGTTAGATAGAACACAAGACACGAATGACCAGCATTACCTCACACAACATTAAAGACATCCACACATCAAGCAGTGAAGCAAAGCCATGCTGAGACCAAAGTGACTTGGTCACATGGTGGTCATGTGACCTGACTTACCGGTTCCTTTCCAGGAATTTGCTGTCAGATCCCGCTCGTTTACGAAATCCTAGATCTACTTTCCTGAAGTGAAATGACCCAATACCGTCACATGCGATCTAACGTGGTTAACACAAATAATGTAGGAAAATTCAACAGAGTGTCGTGATTCTAGCAATTCACAAGCAGAAAGTAGGCTAGTTCCTCAGAATCAATATTTATCCTGATATTAATGGAACCAAAGAGAATTCTCTTATCAGCCTTTACAAAATACAATGTTTAGAGTTGACACTCTTTCTTTGTCTACAATAATCTCTATTTCTCTCTCTCTTGTTTTGCTCTCATATTTCTCTCACACACATACAACCACCCTCATAAAAAATATTCTATATCTATCAGTAATCCTATATAGAATTGATTGTATCCCTAATTAATCACTGTACGTTAATCATATACACATATTCTTACATTCCCGTCCCCTACATATGACCCAGTTAGGAAATCTGATGTGTACACATTACATTGTCTAATTTGATTTTGAGCTCTAAATAATTTAAGACAGTATCAATGAACATTTAACAAAAGTAACAGCATCGTTAGTGAGTGGGGGAGCTATTGTGTGTATATGTACAAAGCACTGTTAGTGAGTGGGGGAGCTATTGTGTGTATATGTACAAAGCAAAGCAAAATTGTCTACAATAAATCATTAGTAATCAAGCTTTTAGTAGCTGTGGTGTTGTCATGGTAACATGCAGAAAACCCTGGTTGCCATGCCTACCTGTCTGTTCTGTCCATGGTCAGGAATCCACAGTGAACACTACGAGACCGGTGGTATTTTAGATCGCTGTAAAAACAAATGTGGGCAGGTATAGACCCTTAAATAAATATGGGCATCAGCTATAGAAATATCCTTAAACTTACTCCCACCCCCCAAAAAGGAATGTGGGCATCTGAAATACAGAAGCCTTAAACTAACTCCCACCCCCAAAAAACAAATGTGGGCATCAGGTGTAGACCTTAAATAGATGTGGGAATCAGCTATAGAGCAGGGTTCTCCATGAGCTGTTTTACTGTGTTGCTCCCGACACAGTAAAATTTTCTCCGACACAGTAACGATTCAAATTTTATGCATGCAACACAGTAAAAATTTTGCCGACACAGTAAGATCTGTGATAATTAGAAAATCTAAACACAAATTCTCTCTAACTGAGACTTTAATCAAACAATTATATTGTCTTTCAATTATAAAAGTTAGAGCACTTAAACACTAGGGCTTACCTTGCATTAACAATTATCTCCTAGACCCTCACCGGACTTTACGCATGACGGCACAAAGACAAATAATTTGCTTTCACACTTTCATATAAGGGTTAATTGGTAGTTGCAATAAAATATAATGTATTATTTAAAAAAAAATATTTAAATATATCTTTTCTATAGAGCCGCGGCTCTAGAATAATTTTAGCACTATAAGTCAGACATAACATCGTATCGATATATAATCAGTCATTTAATTGATGTAAAAAAATTGCTTGAAATTTTGAACATGTTAAAGGAACTCTTAAAATATTTTACTGTTCTGAAGTTTCTTTTTTATGTAATGCGATAACTCGATCAAGAAAATTGATAAATAATAACGGCAATTTTACTTTCAAAAATGTTAATTAGTACGACTGTATCGGTCAGAATTTCCTCTGCTTTTCAGAACGTGTTTTTACTTTTATCAATTTGTACGACCATATCATTTGTGTAACTAATTAGCAATTTTTAAATAAGTGTGTGCATGTATTCTTTTGTAATTATAATAAAATAGTGATTCAGTTGCGAATTTGATCGCGAAAATACCGCGAAATTTTAGTTCTTCGCGTTAACTCTGTAACACAGTAACATTTCAAATGATGGAGAACCCTGATAGAGATATCCCTAAAATCCTGGCTTACGATTGGTTAAAGTCTGTCACGTGAAGGCGGTGGATTACTTATACCCGGTCAGTTGCAAATCTATACCCGGTCAGTTGTAAATCTATACCCGGTCGATGTATTACGTCACAAACACAAAAGAGACGTCATAATAGGCACAGTATAAGCGCGATGAAGCATTTAGCAGAGAAAACCATTTATAAAGTATAGATAAAACGTAAATGTTTCATAGGTGGGCATATGTAAATTCGCAATTTTACTTTCAAAAATGTTAATTACGTAGTCTTTTAGTGACAAAATGGGAAAATACCTGCATTTTTAAATTGTGTAAATTTCATACCTTGAAATCCGCCTCGCCAGGTATGAAATTTATAACCAGGTATCATCCCATACCCTGTCACTAAAAGACTATGTAACTAATAATACATAATCTTACCCTGGCCCATAAAACAAATGTGGGCATCAGGTATAGAGATATCCACAATCTTACCCTGGCCCATACTAAATGTGGGCATCAAGTATAGAGATATCCACAAACTAACCCTGGCCAATACTTTAGGTGGCAATCAGATATAGAAATTATCACAAACCAGGGCCCATAGTTTAGGTGGGCATCATATATAGAAATAACCACAATCTAACCCTGGCCCATACTTTAAGTGGGCATCAGATATAGAAATATCCACAATCTAACACTGGCCCATACTAAATGTGGGCATCAAGTATAGAGATATCCACAAACTAACCCTGGCCCATACTTTAGGTGGGCATCAGGAATAGAGATATCTACAAACTAACTTTGGTCCTAATTTAGGTGGGCATCAGGTATAGAGATATCCACAAACTAACCTAGGCCCATACTTTAGGTTGGCATCAGGTATAGAAATATCCACAAATTAACCCGGGCGCATACTTTAGGTTGGCATCAGGTATAGAAATATCCTTAAACTAATCCGGGCCCAAACTTAAGGTGGGCATCAGGTATAGAGATATCCACAAACTAACCTGGGCCCATACTTTAGGTTGGCATCAGGTATAGAAATATCCACAAACTAACCCGGGCCCATACTTTAGGTGGGCATCAGGTTTAGAAATATCCACAAACTAACCCTGGCCCATACTACCAGCAACTTTAAGATGTTCTTTCAACCGAACTCCATCCATTAAACCTGAAGTAGACAATTGTTTTTTTGTAAAAAGCCCAACCCACAAAGCCTAAGGAGGCACCAATTAATCATTTATTCATCCATAGCCACAAAATAAATTGAATGCTTACAGGTTATCAACATTTTTTTAAGTGCCAATACTGCCTCCTTCATTGACTGACAGTATCTGCTAGGAGGGGGGTTAAATTCATGAAAGTAGAGTGGGATTAAAGCTAATAGCCAGCATATGGATGTTAAATTGAAGCACTGCTGCCAAGTTTGTGTAGTTTTTTTTTTAGATATGTGTGTTAAATAAGCAAAGTGTGTGTATAACCATTATAGACCTTATATTTCATCAAAACAAGGTAGGTAGACATTTTGTTTTTTATCAAACTTTCACTCAGGAAAACCTACTTCACCCAGCCAAGAACCCAATAGCCTGACATTCTTTTTTTTATCATTTTCCCATGTCCCAGGCAGGGCTCACAATTAGTGTTTGTAGCTCATAACAGCCTGGGTAGTAAACTTATTATCACTTCAGGCTAATAAAAGGCCTACACATTCTGAATATCATCATCCATGGTTCACACCTACCAGTAAAAACCTTTGCTTTTCTACTGCATATTACCAATCTTTCCGGAATATTCAGTTTTAAATCTTAGTTGATGTTAATGTTATATAATCTTTTTTTTTTATTATTATACATCATTGTTAGATTCTATCCGTGGGATATTTAGAGTAGAGAATCAGTCTGGACATTGATCCCTGTTCTGACTTTCCAATTCTGACTTTCCAATGTTGATCACTAACACAACAAAATGCTAATCAGACTTCTGAAGTTCTAGCTATTGGTAAGTACGGCATGCTGTGCTGAGTACATAATAGATGCTGTTAATTAAGGCTAACGTGGGCACAACAGACATGTCTCACACAAGTTATGTCCCTTTGTGGCATAAGAGATCTTTATTTTTCCCTTAAATTGCAAGAACTTTACAGATATTAAGATAAAATTTAACTGACATGTTAATACCACTTTTAATCAGCAAAGTATTAATAAACAAATCAAACATATTTAACTCTAGATTGAGAGATTTTATTGATAGCAAGAAGATGGAATTCTGATATTGACAAAAGGAAATAACTTTGTGAGGACATTCATAAAAATTAAAGGAAAACTCAGCAACTGAACACATTGAATTAAATGAGGAAACTGGAGCACATCAAAACGAGGCTTACCTTTCCCGTTCTTTCTCTTCTGAAGCGTCATACTCATCCATATCCATTGTGTCGTTACTGCCGATACTGGATGCAGGGGAGCGCGGCTCTCTATAAATAGAAACAGACAATTCATCACATTGTGTTGTTACTGCCGATACTCGACACAGGAGAGCATGGCTCTCTATAAATAGAAACAGACAATTCATCACATTATATTTACATTCAGTGTAATTTTCTTCATGAAATCCATTAGAAATCCATGACATTCAAATCTCTATGACACACGCAAAACCTTGTCACTGCGCGTTAGAATACACAGTAGGAACTATATGCATTTTCAATACTTTAAATTAGGAACACCAAAATGTACATTGTTTTGACACAATCTAATAAAAAATTAAACCTGTTAAATTAATATAAAAATACAACAAATGTGCATTTAAAATTATTCTGTCATTTTTTTTTCCTCGCAATGTTCTTTTGCGTTATTTAACTTTACGACGTCACAAACGGCTCTTAAGTTTATAAAGCACACCAGTTTTGAAGGGCGCTAAATTCACATTAAAGATTATCGAAATAAACAATTATGAAGAGAAAAAATTAAAGAATGTAAATATAAGTACGAGGGTCATTCAAAAAATACGTAGACAATGCTACTCATCGTCATATGATTATTACAAGATTATAGATCAATAAATTTTCGTAAACATAAACATTTATTTTGTCGAAGTGTGAAGTTTCATTCCATTTGATTAAACAGAACTCACGTTAGCCAAAATTAAAAGCAACATGTTTTGTTACCACGGAGCACGATTAACCAATATTGTAACTTCAAAAACAACGCTGAGAAAGTTTGTCAAAAGTATACACATTTTTGTTATTTCAAACACGGTTTGTTGCGTCTTCTCCATTCAAAACACATATCCACAATACTTAACACCTGGTTTGCTAACAATTGTACAAATATAGCTTGAATTAGAATGTTATTGTTTTCAAATTCTTTGATTTACCATGCAACTTTATTATTTCTGCAACATTGAAGCACTCATCACGTTCAATGACGTTCCTAACTCTTTTGACAATATTTTTAACTTTAAACTGTTTCTTTGCATACAATCCATCGTCCGATTTAAACTCGCTACCACTCAAAAATTGTATTTTCAACTTAATACAAATACACAGATTTTTTTTCATACAGATCCTGATTTATAAGGATTTTTTAAGCTTGTAGAAAAAGTTTCCCGAATGTAAAGTCTAATTTTATTGCTACTTGCTGCTCCGTGACGTCCTCCAACGTCATGGTTTTTTGCCTTTTTTAATCAAGTCCATATGTATTTAGAAGCTGATATCTTTTAAATGGAACGAGAAATTACATAACCTGATTTCATTTTAATTAATACAGCAATACTTTATTTAAACATGTAAATTTTATTTCGTTTCAGCTCCATTTATTAGAGGTATAGCTGTAAATACTATACAGTGAAAATTAGAAAATGACTCAATTTTGACGGTGCTCCGTGACCCCATTTTTGCTGTTCTAAATCCTTGGTAATTTTAATAAATATGAGGATACATTCCAATTTTTTTACTCAAATTATTTGAATCTGTTATTAAAATATTTGTATCAAATTTGGATATAATATGACGTTAAATAAAAAAGTTAGGACAAAAGTCTACGAACTTTTTGAATGACCCTCGTACATGTATTGAATTCATATTTTGGGATGGCACGGCCAGGTGTGTTATAGGACCAAAGACATCCAAAAATGTTAATTCAATGCTTAAGTATCATTACTGCCGACACTCGATGCAGGAGAGTGCGGCTCTCTATAAATAGAAACGGACAATTCATCACACTGTGTCGTTATGATTCTCTATAAATAGAAACAGACAATTCATCACATTGTGTCTTTAAGACTATCTATCTATATATCTTTCACACTTTTTTTTCTTAGGTACCTGTAGCAGTCTCCCTCTCTCTCTCTCTTTCTTCTCTCTTAACTTTTTCTTTTAGCTCTCTCTCTCCCTCTCTCTCTCTCCCTCACCTTTTTTTCTTTGGTAGCTGTAGCTGCATCGTGTTTTTTTGCTGGATATAACCCTCTTGACCAGCTGGCACTTAAAGTAAAAAGAAAAGCACAATATATCAAATAAACAATTCATACCATACGTTAGATATCATGACTGCTTATCAGTGACAAGTGATATATAGCAACGATAACTGAATTTAACACGGACATCTGGTATCCAGCAAAGAAAATTGATATTTAGCAATGATTAATAAATTCTAAAAACATCATCTGATGACTACAATGACAGGCAATATCTAACAAAAACAAGTGATATCTAGCAATGACAACTGATATCTAACAATGACAGGTGATATTTAATAAGAACATCTGATATCTAGCAATGATTACTGAAATTCAATGATCCAAGCCTTTTTACCATCTGTTTTCAGCATACTTACTAGAAATACTGCGGAAGTATTCACCATCATTAGCTCTCTTCTTTTTCTTCTTTGACAAAGTTCTACGACAGAAAGCCATATGGTTGATAAGACAATCACCTGAGAACAACAACTTTCTGAAGCTTTATCCTTAAAGTTCGCTCAAATGACTGTTAAAAAGATAATTTAGTTAACTCAGACTCACTCTACAATAAACGGATGTTTCAGTAAATCCTCTGCAGTGGCACGCAGTTCTGGCTTTGGTTCAAATGTCCTAAAATAAAATAGACATAAATAACCTTACAGACCAATATGGCATCTCTATAATCAGATGTGTGCTTCTCATTCTTATCTACGTATAACATCAAATGATATAATTAAGTTAGTCATATTCTCCTTTAAGAGAAGAAAAAATATTTCAAACCAATTTCAAGGTCAAAAGTCACCTTAAGGTAAACTCTGAGCAGAAAATATCTGCAAACATTGACATCGTATATAACATACAATGTATAAAACACAGACTTACTTGAGAAGGAAGTCTTTGGCATTCTGTGACATCGTGTCAGGAATTTCTGGGTGCATTTTGTAGAAACCAACTTTAAACATAGCTGCTTCAGGGCTGCCAAGCTAAGAATGTAAAGACAGACTTATCATCAGCTGACTCAGATAGATGAGGTTCATTAAACCTTTACACATATACACGAGACTACATTAGAAAGTAAGTAAATAAATGAAGTCAGCTTACCTCTATAAAAGGCAACTTTCCTGTAGCCATTTCTATCACAGTACAACCCAAGGACCAAATATCAGCCTGTATAAAATAATACAATATAACAGTACAACCCAAGGACCAAATATCAGCCTGTATAAAATAATACAATATAACAGTACAACCCAAGGACCAAATATCAGCCTGTATAAAATAATACAATATAACAGTACAACCCAAGGACCAAATATCAGCCTGTATAAAATAATACAATATATAAATAACAGTACAACCCAAGGACCAAATATCAGCCTGTATAAAATAATACAATATATAAATAACAGTACAACCCAAGGACCAAATATCAGCCTGTATAAAATGATACAATTTGATCTCAGAACAAAGCATTCAGCGTCACAACAATACCGTATAATCCCTATTAACTGCCCCTGCCCCTATAAGTGCCCCCTTAGGTCTTTTTCAATGGTCTGGAAATAAGGGCCCCTGCACAGTGATAAAAATTTTCTAGAAGGACTAGAATCTTATCAAAAGTCTGCAAAAATTTGAAGCAATTGAAAATGAAACTTGTTTATTATCCAATTTCTTAGTGGAAAATGAATCATTTGGCATACTTTGGGTGGATTATCTTCAATTAAAGTAAAGTTAGACATTAATCTGGAGATTCTATGAATTCATTTTTTTTTCAAAATATTTTTTGATGTAAAGATATGATATGAAATATCACAAAGAGAATACCAAAATAACCGCCCCCTTTTCGCAATTTTCTAAGCGCCCGGGGCGGTTAATAGGGATTATATGGTAGTTTAAGTAAGGCTTCACACTTAACCAATGCTCAAACAGACTGATAAAAAATGTCTGCTGTGGCCAGGTTTTACAATTGAAATGCTGAGATGTTTTTAAGTTGAAGGTCAGATTGTATTGAAGACAAAGAACAGACCCAGAGAGTTATATTCAATGTTTGTAAGTTCACTAGATGTAAATTATACTTACAGGAGACCCATATCCACGGAGACCCTTATCTATCACCTCAGGGGCCATGTATTGAATGGTTCCTAGAAATAAACAAGAAATAATTGTAAAGTACATGTACTGATACCTAGAAATAAACAAGAAATAGTTGTAAAGAACATGTACTGATACCTAGAAGTAAACAAGAAATAGTTGTAAAGAACATGTACTGAATGGTTCCTACGAATAAATCAGAAATAATTGTAAAGATCAAATATGGACCCTTACCACATTTACATTAAGTAAACATAGTAAAGTTAACAACACAATCAATTTCTTTTCTCGTCTTTCGTTTAATTTTACCTGCAAAAGTCTCAGCACATGGGTTAATGCCAGACAGACGTTTAGACGTGCCGAAGTCCGAGATCTTCAGAAGTCCGCTGTACGTGTTGACCAGAACGTTGTCACCTTTAATGTCGCGGTGGACGATTTTGTTATCATGCTACAAAGAAAATCAGACTTTAATGTCGCGGTGGACGATTTTGTTATCATGCTACAAAGAAAATCAGACTTTAATGTCGCGGTGGACGATTTTGTTATCATGCTACAAAGAAAGTCAGGTTTATCAACACTATTTTCCAAGATATCAAGCACAACAAGGTAACAATTTGATAACAACCTCACCAGATATTTAAGGCCCTCAAAAATCTGTTTGGTGTAGAATGCTATTGTTGTCTAGTGTCATACTTACCAGGTATTTAAGGCCCTCCAATATCTGTTTAGTGTAGAATGCTATCATTGTCTAGTGTCATACTTACCAGGTATTTAAGGCCCTCCAAAATCTGTTTGGTGTAGAATGCTATTGTTGTCTAGTGTCACACTAACCAGGTATTTAAGGCCCTCCAATATCTGTTTAGTGTAGAATGCTAGCATTGTCTAATACTTACCAGATATTTAAGGCCCTCCAATATGTGTTTGGTGTAGAATGCTATCGTTGTCTAATGGCACACTTAGCAGGTATTTAAGACCCTCCAAAATCTGTTTTGTGTAGAATGCTTTAGTTGTCTAGTGACACACTTACCAGGTATTTAAGGCCCTCCAAAATCTGTTTGGTGTAGAATGCTATCGTTGTATAGTGACATACTCACCAGGTATTTAAGGCCCTCTAATATCTGTTTTGATAATTGTGTAGAATGCTGTCGTTGTCTAGTGTGTCACACTTACCAGGTATTTAAGGTCCTCCAATATCTGTTTGGTGTAGAATGCTATCATTGTCTAGTGTCATATTTACCAGATATTTAAGGCCCTCCAAAATCTGTTTGGTGTAGAATGCTATCATTGTCTAGTGTCATACTTACCAGGTACCGTATAGCGGGTTTTCTTGGCGGGTGTAAAATTTGGCGTTTTGCCTGCTGAAAGGTATGGTAATAAATTTGGCGTAATTAATTTTAGCGGACACAGGGTTTCATCGCTTTGCAGATGAACAATAAAAAGATTAATTTAAATGTTAATTGACTATTTTAGCAATTGAAATTTTAGCGGGCTGCCATCAAACAGCTAAAATAAGCCAAAATTAGCACCCCGCTAAAATAACCCGCTATACGGTATTTAAGGCCCTCCAATATCTGTTTAGTGTAGAATGCTATCGTTGTCTAGTGTCACACTTACCAGGTATTTAAGGCCCTCCAAAATCTGTTTGGTGTAGAATGCTATTGTTGTATAATGTCACACTTACCAGGTATTTAAGGCCCTCCAATATCTGTTTAGTGTAGAATGCTATCATTGTTTAGTGACATACTTACCAGGTATTTAAGGCCCTCCAAAATCTGTTTGGTGTAGAATGCTATCGTTGTCTCGTTGTCTTTTAGTGGCCCCCATTTAGACAGAAGCAGAGCAGAGAGGCTTCCTACAAAATCGACTCACTTAAATCACTTCATGAGAAATCAGTAAGTCATTAGCACACAGAGGCCGAGACTTTCTCACTCATATCAAAATCATATTTCCAGGAGTCAGTCGTAGGCACGTGGACACCAATGACTTTGTCATCCAAATGAAAATCGAAATCCTTTATCATAAGTTTGGCAAAATCAGTGAACCCTATTGATGACCTATTAGAGAAAACCTTTGACCTCACTAATGGGTGACCTATTACAGATGACCTTTGACATTACTGACCTCCAGGGACTTGTTCCATGAAGATTTTGAAGTATCCATCCTGGCTGACAGAGCCGAGGTATTTGACGATGTTTTTATGACTCAGTCGACTGTGGAGCTTGATTTCCTCATGAAGGGGCTGCACCTCCCTGTGAAGAATAATGTAGAGTCATTGGGATTTACAGTGATAGTTTTGTATTTCCATGTAAAATATAAAGTAGAGTCAGCCTCAGATTTACAGTGATATTTATGTTTCTCTCTGTAAATTATAATATAGAGTCAGCTATGGATTTAAAGTGATATAATTTATGTATTTGGTCCAATTACAAAGTCAGCAGGCGATTTAAAGTGACAGCTTCACATCAAATGGTTTATCTCCCTGTAACGAATCAGATAAAGTCAGAAATAAACTGCCTGCTTCTTACTGTGTATTTTTTTCTGGGATTTCTTTGACCGCAATCCTGACTTGAGTTTTTGTGTCACGTGCTGCGTAAACCACCCCGAAACTACCGCGTCCTAACACAACCCGCTGGTTCTTCTCATCCAACTCGTACTGGTACTATAAATAGAAAACAAGGTCATCATAAACCACCCCAGAACTTCTATGTCCTAACACAACTTAGAAAACAAATTCATCAAGATACTTACATTGGAAAGAAAGATCAAAACTAATATTTGTAAATGTATCACTGACAATAGAATTACATGTACTCTACAGCTGATATCAAATTGTTCCTCTATTGAGTCGTTCTCATTCAGTATACATGCACTAAGGACTCCTGATTTTAAGTACAGCTGTCCTTCCTCTATTGAGTCCTATTCATTCAGTACATATGCACTTAAGACTCCTGTTTTTAAGTACAGCTGTTTTAACTTCTATTGAGTCATACTCATTCAGTTCACACGCACTAAGAACTCTTGTTTATAAGTACAGTAGTACTTACCTCTACTGAGTCATACTCATTCAGTACATGTGCACTTAGAGAAGTCAGTTTATAAGGACAGTTGTTCTTACCTCTACTGAGTCATACTCATTCAGTACATGTGCACTTAGAGGAGTCAGTTTATAAGTACAGCTGTACTTACCTCTACTGAGTCATACTCATTCAGTACATGTGCACTTAGAGAAGTCATTTTTTAAGGACAGTTGTACTTACCTCTATTGAGTCATACTTATTCAGCACATGTGTACTTAGAGGAGTCAGTTTATAAGTACAGCTGTCCTCACCTCTATTGAGTCGTACTCGTCCAGAGACTCGGAGAAGACTTGACTGTCGGCCTGATCCTTTATCATGTTGGACACCATGTTGTAGAACCTGAAAGATAGCAATAACACAAAGAGTTTGTCACAGAACCTGGAAAATAAGTAATAACTATACAATCTAAAACATGAGTTATAACACACAGAGTATACAGTCAAACCTGTTTTAAGAGGCCACTCGTGGGAGAATGACAAATTGGCCACATAAGACAGGTGGCCACTTATTCCAGGTTTCAAACCAATGAATAAAAAAAAAATTGCGATCACAGTTGTGTATTTATTTTCACATGTATCCAAATCCAATTTCAACACATTTAAAAAACTTGGGAAATTTTAAGTCAAATTAAATCCATTTTCTTACATTTTATTTTACATGAATTTCTGTGAGAAATCTGTTATTGTTTTTTTTTGTGTGTTGGTAATTTAATTTTGCAGCCACAAGAAAATCATGAAATGTTCTAACAACTTATTAGCGTTTCCCGGATGCATTGTAAAGCTTTTTAGTTTTTCTAGATATATATTTATTTATATAACATAAAAGACTGTCCGCTATGACTTGATAACCTCAGGCAAAATTAATTGTAATTGAGTTCATGAAATTATTCAACAACTTACTTTCGTATATTAAGAACACCAAAAAACATCTGTTAACAATAAATCATTTAATCATATTAATTAAATCATTAAATCCTGACAGAATTCAAATTACACCTGCAATTATTGGTCATTAACTCATTATCAGCTGTTCGTGTTTGGCTTCGTATGAGGATACGAGGTCACGTGTCAGACGGAAGTCATGTGACAAAACGGACAAAATGGCCGCTGAAAACACATGTTGAGCGCACGGGACCTAAAAACACTGGCCACTGGCCGCGTTAGACAGGTGGCCGCTTAAATGAGTTAAAATATAGTGAAAAATTGAACGGGCGGGATTGAAACTGGCCGCTCATGGGGAGTGGCCGCTGATTCAGGGTGGCCGTAACAGCAGGTGCGACTGTACTTAATATAAGAATGTGTGAGACATGTACAGGTTAAAAGTGATATTACTGTTACTGTACAATAGTATCTGTTAGAAATGCAATAACTGTATAACCACATTTATACATGTACATGGACTTACTCTCTTCTCTGCAGCTCTGATGAGAAGAAAATGTGAAAATCGTCCGAATTTTCCTGGACATAGAGAAACACAGCCCGGCAGTCTCTTCTGTACAAACTGTAACCAAATCAAACCTTGGGATCAAATTCAACTCAATAATAAATCAAACAAAGTATACAAAACCAAAAGTTTATGTCGACTCTAGCTGTACCACATCTCAGATTCAGAGAGAAGGTGATCTGCATTATGTTACCAGCTTAACAGAATTACTTTTCTTTCATTTGTATCAAATTAAATGTACATGCAAATTAAAACAAAACTAAAAAATTTCATTTATTTCCTGACCAAATATCTTATAAAGGAATAGCTACTTAGCTATCTTGATAGACATAGTCCACTTGTGATCTTACATAATACCTGATTAAATCCAATAACGGAATTAAATCCAATTAAGGAGTAGCTACCTAAATATAAAATCCCTTTATAGACATGGCAGGGAAGGTCCACTCGTGATCTTATGTAATACCTGATTAAATCCAATAACGGAATTAAATCCAATTAAGGAGTAGTACCTAAATCCCTTTATAGACATGGCAGGCAGGGTTCTCCACATTTGAAAATTTAACCATGGAGGAAGCTGCGTGAAGACAAAATGAGACCGAAAACACGAATGCGCGTTGGACTTCCTAATCTTCATTAATCAATGACTGGTTTTACAATTTGTAAACTTTACTATTGCAACACAAAACAATGGAATAACTAACTCTGTTTAAAGTTAAAAAAAAAATAAGAATTAAAATTGAAAAGGATTTATCCTGTATTTTACCTCACAAATGTACCAGAATTTGCCCAAAACTGTAGTAATCTTCCGAAGAAATAAAAAAAAATTGTTGATACATTAACCAGGGCAATATCATTCAGAAATTAATAATTGTAAGAATTGTTGTAGCCTGTTGTATGAAATGTTTTGTTTAAATATGACTAAAACTGATGAATGGTTAGTATTTTTTAAAGTAAACACACAAAGGAACAATTGGATAAGTGTCCTTTTTTTCTATTTTTCTAGATAATGCGTTTTTCACCAAGTTTTGTTAACTTCTCCACATGCCCCAGTGCTAAAAATAGCACCACGCGACGTCTCATAACAACGGGAAGTAACTCTATCATCAAGATTGCCGACGTTAAAAAAAAACTATTTAGTTTCGACTGCCCTTAACATGAATTACTTACGAGACATCGTTACTATGTCTGTGAATTCTTGTAAATCTTTTAATTATTATGTAGTGAACTGAACACAGTTAGAATTCAACAAAATAACGTGTAATACAAAATACAGAGCCCAGTTAACAGTAGTTTATATAGTAGATAACTACTCACCAGACAGCTATCGACCGATCTTAATTCAGGACGCTTCACGGCACATTCGCAGCTATCGACCGTGGTTAATTAGCACTATTACCTGTCCCCGTGCGCTTGGGGGGCTTCACACCACGTTGTATAAACACAATTAACTACTCAGATAGTATATTGCAGGTGTCATCTCTGAAATTCTAAAATTTAACCATGGCGGGCGCGGATTTTAACCATGGCGCAGCAAATTTAACCATGGCGCACACAAATTTAACCATGGCGCACCTCCATGGTAAAACCCCTTGAGGAGAACCCTGGGCAGGGAAGGTCCACTTGTGATCTTACGTAATACCTGATTAAATCCAATAAAGGAATTAAATCCAATAACGGAGTAGATACCTGACTCCCTTTATAGTTATGGCAGGGAAGGTCCACTCATGATCTTTAGACGATTCTGACTCGGGGTACACGTGCCACAGTCTGACCTCCTTAGTGTCCTCGTCCCAGTTCACCTGGACATAGCTGGGCATTAACACCTTATTGGGCTCCTGTATTAACACCTGTAATTATATACGTAGCTTGGCACTAACACTTTATTGGGCTCCTGAATTAACGCCTCGGTCAATACTAATGTTTTTCTGGTGAATAACAAACCATATTCAACATCAAAAGAGTCCATAATTGTATAATATTGTATATTGTTAGTAATCTGAATATCCATTACCATGGTGATTAGGTACTTACAGGAAATGAGGAGCTGGTTAACTCTTTAGGATCGGTCTTACACGCCTCAGCGAAAAACTCCATCCAAAAATTAAACAACTAAAAAATAAAGAGATACTTCAGGAATAATCACTGTACATTAAATCCTCTAACACAAATTCATCACGACCAATACACCACTATGGCATGTTATGCTTCAATATTTGCCCTGTTACTTTACTACAGTGTATAATGTCACATTACCTGGAGTTCTTTGGAGTAACTTGGCGTCTTCTTCTTAAATCTCATAATTAAAGAAATATTACCAACAGTAGACTTCAGATACCTGTAATAAATGAGTAATCCTTGTAACTTGATATTGAATACTTTGATTGTACTATTAGAGTGTCAATAGTAGTACTTTTGGATTTCCTCTGAATAGTGATTAGAGAGAGAGAGAGAGATAGAGAGGAAAACACCAGTATTTTGAGACAGGGGTCTTCTTTTATGGATGAATACCATACCAGTTTTGACTTTAGGTTAGGATGGGTACCAGTTTTGAGTTTGTTTTGGGATGGGATCTGTTTTGAGTTTGTTTTGGGATGGGTACTAGTTTTGACTTTGGCTTGGGATGGGTACCAGATTGGAGTTCCTTCACGAATAGGTATCAGTTTTGACTTTGTTGGGATGGGTACCAGTTTTCACTTTGATTTGGGATAGGTATGTATTAGTTTTGAGTTTGTATAAGATTTCCCTGCGTTTCCACTTACCAGTTTGGCGGCTCGAGTCGAAACATACATTCTGCAGCCTGTACAGCCTTCCCATAATCCTGCGCGAGGACCGAGATCTCGAAGAATGTAGCAACATCCCAGTAATCTTGTAGCGACGTCAGGCTGCCTTTCTTGCCAATCAGATTATTTAACACCAGACCTGATAAAATTAAATTCATTCAATGTTAAACGGCTCATCTGCAATGTACTTAACCCTTAATACATCAAACATACACCCTAACATACTGTATCTCAATAACCTTCAGAATTATCAGATTAAATAAACCCTGATCAACAGAATTTAACCATGAGACCTGACAATTTTTTCTTCATGTTACATTTTATAGAAAATCTCACAGCTGTAATCTATGATGTGTCTGAGCTAACACTCACTACTAATATTCATGCAATAATAATTATTTTAATATTATTTTTCTCTCTAGGAATTTTATACAATAATAATGTACCTATTCTTTGAAGCTCTGAACAAGAGGCGAAATCCTTCCCTGAGATGACTAACAGAGTAGCCAGATTTATCCCAGCATACTCGTTAGGCTGTCGATCAAACCCCTTCCTGTACCTGTAACAGAGGAAATTCTAACTGAACAGAAAAACAAAAAAATTGTTTTGGATAAGTATAAAGGTTTCACAGAAAGATTTAGACACTTAAAGAATTTTTTTTGAAAAAATCAAAGCAGTTTCCTTTGTCCAAATAAATTTATGAAACAGGGTAGTTTAGAATGAATTGTCAGGTTCAGAAGAGGCTGACATTTGAACTTTGAACCCTATTTGACTTGACTCACCACTCAATGGCATTGTCCAGCATAGAGCGGTCAGTGAATTCCGAGTCTACATACATATCCTTATAGATCCGCCCACACAAACACAGCATATCAGGGCTAGGATTGTCAGTCTGTCGAATGGCCTGCACATAAACAGAACAGTATTTATAGAAAGATTAAATAACAACTACATCTATGTATTGTACACATCCATATTCATAAGGACTGGAACTGTCTGTCCACTTAATGTACTGATTATAAAAATGACTAAAATAGAACAGGATCTGTTCAAACATAAATACAATGTAAATAAATTCATCAAGTGGCTTTTTTTTAATCAAGATAGCGGTTAAACGAATATAATGAAAATATTTAATGGATAAAATATAAGAAAAGAACAAAACAATTTCTTATATATTGACATTAATAATTTCACCTTTGACCTTACCTCTAGGATGAAAATATTCTGAATTTTGATTTCTATCTGAATTACAAATATATTTAGCTCAGCACATCTTTATGATTATTCTTGAAATAAATTTTACCTTTTCACACCTCTAACTTCCCTATGAAGCTTTTGTTTACACTGTAACTTTGACAACATTGAAAAAAATAAATGGAAGTATAAAATGAACATAAATTAATGAAGGATTGTCAAACCTGTGAGAGCATAATTGGCACACAGAATTGTCCTATATGTTTTGATACAGTTAATTATATTCACCATAGCGTCATAGGGTTTAAATTACTTTTAACAGTGATGTACTCGATAATTATGATAATTGTTTGCAATTTTTTCGACAAAGTTAGATTTTTAACAAATGAGACACGTTCATAGTTGTGTAACATAATTTGCATAGCGTCACAGTTCTTAAAAATGCATCGTTATAGTTCTGTAACAAATGAGACACACATAGTTCTGTAACAAATGAGACATTGTCACAAACTGTAACAAATACATAACTATATTAAAGAAACAAAAATAAAACAAAACGATTCATATCTTTTTTAAATAACGTAGACATTTATTCTGTAACAAATAACATAGCGTCATAGTTCTGTAACAAAAGAGACATAGCGTCATAGTTCTGTAACAAATGAGACATAGCGCATATCTGTAATAAAGGAATGTAAACATGTTCTGTAACAGTTGGAATAACTATTTAAAAAAACAATTTTTATAAGTCCTTTATTACAAAAAATGTTATCACATTAAATTAGATATAGTAAGTTTAACATTTTATTTTTGAGATATCGTCATAGTAAAGTAACAAATGAGACATAGTGTCATAGTTCTGTAACAAATTTGCATACGCTATAGTTTTGTAACACGACACATCATAGTTCTGTAACAAATCATAGCATGTTGGACTTGAAATGGAGCATATCGGCATAGTTCTGAATATTCGGCTATACTGTAACAAATAACATAGCGTCATAGTTCTGTAACAAGATTAACTATTTTACAAACGAGACATAGGTCATAGTTCTGTATATATAAATATAGCGTCATAGTTCTGTCGAGATATTTTTTTAACAAACAAGACATTGCGTTATAGTTCTGTAACAAAAAAATACATGTAGCAAATATTCTGTAACAAATGAGATAAAACAAGTTAAAGAAACAAACAAACATCATAGTTCTGTAACAAATGAGACACAGCGTCATAGTTCTGTAACAAATGAGACATAGCGTCATAGTTCTGTAACAAATGAGACATAGCGTCACATTTCTGTAACAAACAGACATTTTGAGTTCTGTAACAAATTACACAAGCGTCACATTTCTATAACAAATATACACAGCGTCATAGTTCTGTTATGATTATTCTGTAACAAATAGACATAGCGTTTTTCTGTAACAAATGAGACATAGCGTCATAGTTCTGTAACAAACGAGACATAGCGTCATAGTTCTGTAACAAACGACACATAGCGTCACATTTCTGTAACAAATGAGACACAGCGTCACATTTCTGTAACAAATGAGACATAGCGTCACAGTTCTGTAACAAATGAGACATAGCGTCACAGTTCTGTAACAAACCAGACATAGCGTTATAGTTCTGTAACAAACGACACATAGCGTCACATTTCTGTAACAAATGAGACATAGCGTCATAGTTCTGTAATAAATGAGACATAGTGTCATAGTTCTGTAACAAATGAGACATAGCATCATAGTTTTGTAACAAACGACATATAGGGTCATAGTTCTGTAACAAACGAGACATAGCGTCATAGTTCTGTAACAAATGAGATATAGCATCCTAGTTCTGTAACAAACAAGACATTGCGTCATAGTTCTGTAACAAATGAGATATAGCGTCATAGTTCTGTAACAAATGAGACATAGTGTCATAGTTCTGTAACAAACGAGACATAGCGCTATAGTTTTGTAACAAACGACACATAGCGTCATAGTTCTGTAACAAATGAGACATAGCGTCATAGTTCTGTAACAAACGAGACATAGCGTCATAGTTCTGTAACAAATGAGACATAGCGTCATAGTTCTGTAACAAATGAGACATAGCGTCATAGTTCTGTAACAAACGAGACATAGCGTCATAGTTCTGTAACAAACGAGATATAGCGTCATAGTTCTGTAACAAACGAGATATAGCGTCATAGTTCTGTAACAAACAAGACATTGCGTTATAGTTCTGTAACAAACGAGACATACATGTAGCATCATAGTTCTGTAACAAATGAGATATAGCGTCATAGTTCTGTAACAAACAAGACATTGCGTCATAGTTCTGTAACAAATGAGATATAGCGTCATAGTTCTGTAACAAATGAGATATAGCATCATAGTTCTGTAACAAACGAGACATAGCATCATAGTTCTGTAACAAACGAGAGATATATAACAAAATAAAGGCAGGTAAAACTCTGCTAGATTTCAGAACACAAAATGGTAAACATACTTATAAAAATATCTTTATATAAATTATATATTCATTATGAATATCCCTCAAAGCAAAATAACATATTTATGATGACCTCAACAATATAAAAATCTATCTATAAATATTTATTACAAATCTAGGGCTCTCTTAAACAGAAATATATGCATATTCATGTTAACCCCTGCATATAGAACTACCAATAAGTATAAATTACGAGTTTACTGACCTGTGTCTCTCTCAAAAAAATTAGCATATTCATGATGACCTATACACATAATAGCTTTAATTAGTTTAATCACCTGTGTCTCTCTCAAAGAAATTAGCATATTCATGACGACCTCTACACATAATAGCTGGGGATCATCTAGACGTGTCTTCATAGCATCCAGAACCTGAAAAATCCATGAAATCAACATTAAAGGTATACACAACATATACTGTAATAGATAAAGTAAATCAACAACATGTACTGTAATAAATAAAGCAAATCAACAACATGTAATAAAATAAACTGAATCTGCATTGATAAACAACATGTATTGTCATAAGATAAGTGATCCAACAACATGTAATAAATAAAACAAAACAGCATGTAATGCAAAAAGTAAAGTGAAGTAACACAGCAATATGATTCTGACTAAATCAGTGTTTGGTGTTGCCATGGTTACAATCTTTTACCTTGGCTAGCTCCTCCCCTTTATACTGGTCGCGCGCTTTCCGTAAATCGTTCAGGAATCTCTCTTTGATGTGCACCCTACACAGAAACAAGGATATAGGAAATACATCACTTGTAAATAAAGGTTTCATCAAGAGCAAATAACAGTATAAAATAATCAAATTCCACATTACCTGACATTAAATCAATTTATATGGCAACATATAACAATATATCAATTTATATGCTAACAATTTGACGGAGTAATGGTATGTTAATTTTCTAATTACGTGTTTTCTTTCTCCATTTCGCTGAGCTTCTTTTTGAGTTGTACAAATAACGACTGCTGTCCTTTCTCCGGGTGAACACAGCAGTTCTGAGGTAAGGTTGAGTTCTCCACGACAACGCAGGTCTTATTACTGTCCACCAAGTACGGGAAAAACAGCACGTTGTTACCACAGGAAAGCTAAAAATAGCACAAAGATCAATAAATAATGCTCTACAATAAACTGTATAATATCATTTCTCATGAATTATTTCCCCTCCTAAACTGTCATCATTTAATGCATATGCCTGTAATGATGTA